>NC_135808.1:75276901-75576901 GCF_964213995.1 Mustelus asterias
GTGAGATAGCAGTACTAACCACCGTGACACCATACCGCCTCTTTACTTATAAATTTATTTTTCTTTTTGGTTTTGTCCCCCTGTATCGTATTAACAGTTCCTATCCGAGAAGGTGGATCATTAGGACTGTGATTATGTCTGTGATTTTTCACTCAGCATCATATCTTTTGGAGGCAGTGAATAAAGAACAAAGAAAATTACAGCACAGGAACAGGCCCTTCGGCCCTCCAAACCTGCACTGACCATGCTGCCCGACTGAACTAAAACCCCCAACCCTTCCGGGGACTATATCCCTCTATTCCCATCCTATTCATGTATTTGTCAAGACGCTCCTTAAAAGTCATTCCCGTGTCCGCTTCCACTACCTCCCCCGGCAACAGGTTCCAGGCACCCACTACTCTCTGTGTAAAAAATCTGCCTTGTACACCTTTAAACCTTGCCCCTCGCACGTTAAACCTGTGCCCCCTAATAATCGATTCTTCCATCCTAGGAAAAATCTTCTGACTATCCACTCTGTCCATGCCCCTCAATCTTGTAGACTTCTATCAGGTCGCCCCTCAACCCCCATCATTCCAGTGAGAACAAACCAAGTTTCTCCAACCTCTCCTCATAGCTGATGACCTCCATACCAGGCAATATCCTGGTAAATCTTTTCTGTACCCTCTCCAAAGCCTCCACATCCTTCTGGTAGTGTGGCGACCAGAATTGAACACTATATTCCAAGTGCAGCCTAACCAAGGTTCTATAAAGCTGTGACATGACTTGCCAATTTTTAAACTTAATGTCCTGGCCGATGAAGGCAAGCATGCTGTATACCTTCTTGACTACCTTCTCCACTTGCATTGCAACTTTCAGTGACCTGTGTACCTGTACATCCAGATCCCTTTGCCTATCAATACTCTTAAGGGTTCTGCCATTTACTGTATAAAAGGTCAGATATTTCCCACAAAGCATAAAGGCAAAATGTATTTTCAAAGCATTTGGTCTAAGGATACCTTTGGGAAAGCACAATATCTATAAGAATATAAGTACAAAGGAAGATCATTTACTGCATCAAAACTAGACCTGTTACTGTAACTCAAGCCAGCATTTTGAACATATCAAATGCTTTTGGCTCTACTGAGCTACCTTGCAGGAAACTTTTAAGTATTTATAAAGAGTAAAATACTTTCCGAATGGCTGATTGAAATTTATTTTTCTCTCATTTAAATTTATTCCTGTTACTCCTTTGGCCATGCAATTATATTCTGGCTTCACCTTATTTCTATACTATTTAATACTATATGAACTGTGTTGAGGAGATTTTGTGGTGCAGTGGGTAGCATCCCTGACTCTAAACCAGAAGTTCTAGGTTTGAGTCCCATTAGCTTGACCTGATGGTCGAGGAAGGTGTGCTTACAACATGGCCAAACAGGATGAATATCAATCTTCAAATCCGTCCAACACACATCAATGGCAGGCTCACTGCACGAGGGATTCCTGATCAGGTAATTAATAGAAAGGAAGTTGGGGCCACTACCATCACCATCTCTAGGCCCAGGCTACAACATGCATGTAAAAGTGCATGTTGCCACAGCAACCCAGACTCCTGAGTGAACCGTAACACATTACCACACTGAATCTACAAATGAACGGCTCAAGTCACATTTGAGATCAGTTTTGTCGTTCCTTTCCTCAGCCCCTCCAATCTGAAAAGTGGTGGTTAAGATTTATCTACAGCATTCCTGGGAACAAAAGTGTTTTCTTTTGTTGAGGGCACCTTTTGAGATTTTCTTGCGGGCTACTTTATTTTTGGGGGCTACTTTTTCAAAGTCACTAACTTCTTTATTGGGTGGTGCAGGAACGTAGAAACATCACCTTCTGCATTTGTGTTGAAGGTTTTTCAGGGTTTCCTTCTCAAGTTAGATATTTTAGCACAAATACCAAATGGAAAGACTCTATAACATATAACAGCTCATCCAGTCTTAAACCAAGGATCAATCAGATCAAAATGGTATGTTAACCAATGTCAATGCTAGATTAAAAACTTATTTTGTAAAGTAACATCTGTATTCGGCAACACATGGCTTGTGCTTATAGGGAAGGCGATGGCCTAGTGGTATTGTTGCTAGACTATTAATCCAGGAACTCAGCTAATGTTCTGGTGACCCTGGTTCGAATTCCACCAAGGCAGATGGTGGGATTTGAATTCATTAAAAAAATCTAGAATTAAGAATCTGTTGATGACCATGAAACCATTGTCAATTGTCAGAAAAAAAACCATCTGGTTCACTAATGTACTTTAGGGAAGAAAATCTGCCATCCTTACCTGGTCTGGCCTACAATGCGACTCCAGACCCACAGCAACGTGGCTGATTCTCAAATGTCCTTGGGCAACTAGGGATGGCCAATAAATGCTGGTCAACTAGTGATGTCCATGTCCCACGGGTGAATAAAATATAAAATTCCAAGTACTTAATGCAATGAAACAGAAATCAGGCAGACATTAGCAGTTTAGGTGAGTTAATAAAAGACCAAATTAATCGGCATCGTTCTCTTCTCATTGCTTCTCCAGTTCCACCCACCACCACTACCACACATGTAAAATGTGACAGATCTCTCTCCACTGGCTGCTGCCCTGTTTTTGGTACAGGTGGGTCCTCTGGACCTGCGCCTGGCCTCCTTTTGAGTTGTCTCCATCTTTCCTCTTTTCCTAGACCTCATCCTGGCCCCAGAGGATATAGAAGGTTTGACGTGACCTGGTTGTTGTGGACGTGGAGAATGTGGAATGTTTGAGTCAAATGGGTCATTGTCTAAGGTAATTGCTCCAGTTCCTCCAATTACAGGTTCTCTAACTCCTGCTCTTGCCTCTCCTCCCTATTATAATGATTGCCTCTGGAGGGCAGCATGAGTGGGGTGGGAGGGAGCCTGTCACTGGAGGAGCTGAAGCAGCAGCATGGGAAAAACAGAATATGCGATTAAAAGATTAAGTTGTCATGCCAATATAGGCATAACGATATTTTGTAAACAGTATTCCTTTTAAAATGGGCCCTGATTGACATTTAAGATGGTTGTCAGGGGTCAGGTGATTTGCAACTTCAACAGATTAACAAGCTTTCTGGAAAGTTACAAATTGGATTACAATGGCTGGGGGTCTCCCCTTGAATGAACATCTTAAAAACATTGCTCTGTTGAATTTCACACTTGGTATTGTCAAAGTTTACTCCAAAACACAAACACAATAAACTCCTGGACCCTATGGCTCCAGGTTTGCCATGTAACAAAGGAAAGCTATCAAGACCAGTTATCCTCAAGTGAGAAAGTTGGCCACCTACCTTCCACTGACTATCCACGGCCTTTGACAATGAAAGTAATTCTTTCCGACTGAGAGACCACGATTTATCTTCTATTGTGTATCAATGACTGTTAATTACATGATTGAAACTGTTTCTGAAACTAAAATCCTTTTATCCCAGTACCTAGAAGTGACCCATGTAGACTGCAAATCAACATCAACAAGCAGAGAAAGGCTGTGTCATCTTGCTTTTCAAGAACTGTGAGGATTAAAAATCTTTTTAAAAAGCCTCTTCCAACCTCTTTCCGAAAAACTTTTGTATCCACCTGCAAAGAAATTGGACCTTTGGTTACAACTGTCACAAGTGCCTGCCCATATGAGCTGTTGAACAGACTTTATTTTGAAGAAACCCTGCACTTAATCTGGATCTGACCCCAGCCATCTTAACTTACCCGAAATACAATTCAAGAGTGGAAAATCTCCCTTCTTCACTGGATTCTCAAAGGCATGTGAACTGATAAATCTTTCATTTGGTTTTACCACTTATAAAAGTGCACTGTCCCCTTTAATAGTATCCTTCTTGTGTGTTTGTGTGAGTTGTGATTGATGTCACATTAGCCTTTCTGGGAGTGTGTGTGAAATAAACAATCCTTCTTGTTTCAACTGCTGCTGGTGACTTTTAAATTGACTGCACACTAACAGGGATGGGATTGGCAAGGGGGTTTGGAATCACACACATTAGCCTTTTCAAAACTAAACTACACTGATTATGGATAGAAGGGAAGGGGAATGGGGGGGGGGGGGGCGGCTGCAGTGGTTACGTTTATCTCGTTCCCCTGTTGAAAACAAACTCCAAGCAGATTCAGTTTCCCATGCTGGCTCACTCCTCCAATTAAACTGCATGCTGTTTCCCTCTTCCCTGGACCTGCATCATCAATTCTTCCTATCTGGATTGGAGGAGTCATAATATATGGAACCCAGCTGACCTTTATTGAATATATAGTCTGGGCTTCTGCTGGCATTTCAGGAGTGAATTCACTGGCTGCCTGCATTTATTTTGAACCCTGCAGCGGTGTAACCTGTGTGCACAGTAAGCTATTTTTAGTGTAGCTTCACACCGATACTGTTTTTCTCTTTAGGGAATAGTGGGATACTGGTGGAAGGATTCCCGAGCTGATTATCAGCTCATTATGAATGCTCCTTCCATGGCCAACATGTCCTGGCATTGGACTTGAACCCAGAGCTTCTGTTCCAGTGGTAGGGACACCACCATTGTGCCACAAGACCTTCCACGGTGAGCTCTCAAATGTCAGTATAAACATTGTAGTTTTATATTCAATTGTCCAGGAGTCTATATGCTTTCTAAACGTTTGCCACCTAATCTTGATGCTGGCCACTCTTAAGTTCCTATTAATTTGTCTCTATTTTTGGATGGCTCATTATTTTAACTAATAAGCAATACTTTACATTTCACCTGTCATCTATGTGCCCAATTATATAACATATAAAAGAAACTTTAGATCATTAATCTCACCCCTTTCTACAGCTCTTCTGCAAATTTAAGAAACTTATAATTCACATTGGATCCAGACTTTTTACTAGAAGGTCCAAACAGTGATTACAGAAATATCCCATTCAGCAGTTCACAGAGCAGTTTCAAACTTTGCAGATGATACAAAACTTGGAAATATCGTGAGCCATGAGGAGAGTGCAAAACTTCAAAAGGTCATATAGACAGGTTGGTAGAATAGATGACAAGTGGCAGGTGAAATTTAATGCAGAGAAGTGTGAAGTGATCCATTTAGGTAGGTAGAACCCTGAAAGAAAACAGAAAATAAAGGGTACAATAGGGAATGCAAAAGGAACCGGGGTGTAAACGTGCATCATTGGTAGTGACAGGAGAGATTGAGAGCAACTAATTATGCTGACAGCATCTTAGACTTTATCAATGGCAGCATAAGAGTGTAAAAACAAGGAAGTTATGTCAAACCTGTATAAAGCACTGGTTTGACCTCAACCGAAGTATCATATCCAGTTCTGGGCACCACATTTTAGGAAAAATGTGAAGGTATTAGAGAGAGTGTAAAAAATATTCAAAAACTAGTTCCAGGAATGAAGAACTTTAGTTGTGCAGAAAGATTGAAAAAGTTTGACCTATTCTCCTTGGATAAAGTTGAGAGGAGATTTTGGAGAGATGCTCAAAATCATGAGGGATCTGGACAGAGCAGATAGAGAGAAACTGTTCCCACTGGTAGAAAGATTGAGAACCAGAGATTTAAGGTAATGAGCAAAAGAAGCAATGGTGATGTGAAAACTTTTTTCATGCAGCAAGTGGTTAGATCTGGACATACCAGCTGAGAATGTGGTGGTGGCAGGGTCAATTGAGGCTTTCAAAGGGGAACTGGATCATTATTTGAAAGGGAAAAAAATTGCAGAGCTACAAGGAAAAGGCAGGGGAGTGGCACAAGGTGGATTGCTACTTCAGTGAGCCAGCACTGACACAACAGATTGAATGGCTTCCTTCAGTGCTGTAACTGTGCTTTGATTCTATATTAATGGACATTGATTAACCTTTTTTAGTTTAAACACCAAAGCCATTATAACTCCTTATAATCCTCAAAATTAATGTATTCAGGGATTCAAGAAAGCAAAATAATCTGCAGATGCTTGAAATATCCAGCAGGTCAGTCAACATCTGTGGAGACAACAGGCCAGTTGATCCTTCAGCAGAATTGCCCTTTATCAGACACTCCAGTTTTTCCCTCACTTTCAAGGAAGCACGGAACTTGGAAAATGAGGACTTAAAATTGCACTTTATTTTTTGTTATGAATAATATGTCGATCCATCAAGTGTTTTCAGTTGATTAAAACTTGAATTGTCCACAGCAAACATTTTAAGCATTTCTATTTCCATAGGGTGCATGTGGCCTGTGATGATCAGGGAATGCAAAGGGCCACCTAGATCCTCCTTCACCATTTGTTGTAAGGTTGCAACTGCAATTTTCTGATCATTGGCACCCACTCTGGCTAGTCCGACACACAGGGTCTCTTCGGTCAGTGCTATATAACAAAAAGACAAAACAGCTTCACACATTTGGACATGTCAAAGGCATTAACTATATTCACCAGTGAACAAGGCTGAATTTCAGGCTAATGATTTTAACCCAACCTGCTCAATGTGAATAGGATGATCATGTAGTTAAAATAGTTTCAGCGTACCTAATGCCCGTTCCTGCTCAATGCTGATTTAACTGTTGAGTTTTTCTTCTAAGTGATAGAAGCACTGGCCAGAAGCAAATAGACAAGTCACTAATAAAAGGAATTAAGAGTCTTTCAATGTAATTCGGACTGTAACAGTTTTAAAAATTGGTAGAATTGGACTGTCCTGCCCAACAGTCAATCTGCTGAGTAAGACCCCAAATGGATTAATTTTAGAGGCTGGCTGGAGAAGTATTTAAACATGAAGTCGAGTGCAGGCACTAGGTTCAGAGGACACTCTGCACTTCTCGTATTTACAAAGGATCTTTGAGCTTGGAGATTTATTTTTTCTGTTTATGTTTACTGACCTGAAAAAACACTCAGTCATTCTGGTTTCATTGACTCACTACACAAATGAATAGTTGGAGGAACAGTAGCAGCGTCAGCAACCTCAACCCAGGAAAACCAGCAGGCAGCCTGCTAGAAGATAGCCGACAAGGGGGTAGAAGACCTTAGCAGGTCCACAGGGTTAATAAATTAAGTGTCACTTTACTGAGTACCCTGGGGGACAGTGCATGATGGAGATGCATAGTTGCTGATTTCTGACATAAGATTAGCTGCCTGTGAGGCTAGGTTGTCATGCTTTGCCAATGAATGTCAAAGCCACCATCATCCTTAACTTTTTTATCTTTGGCCTCTGCCAGGGTGCTACAGGGGACAAATTCCTCATCTCCCTGTCTCAGAGTTTTGTCAATGGGAAGGACTTTCATTAATCTTCAGCTAGTGTGTGATCTCCGCAGAAGAAACAGGTAAGTCAGTGCCACTTTCACAGGAAGCTGGGTCAACACTTCCATCCCATGACATTCAACCATCCCCACTACCCAACCTTTCCAGAATGTAAGATGTTGGCTGCTTGGGCACAAGGTATCCCTCCACAACCCCAAATAACTCAGGTATGACCATCAGAGCAGAATCCAATTCCACCAGATTTTCTAGGTAATAATTCAAATACCTTAGCAATACTAAGTGAAAACTCATATATATTGATCACTTGGGTAAAGTAATGAAGAATTTGTGCCTGTGGACCCAGATTTCAAGCTCACAAATATCTTTACAGAATTAACTTGGAATTTTTGAAGTATCTACATGTAGTGCAGAAACTGCTTATTGATTTTTATGCCAGTCACAATAGCAGTGGCTGTAGGTTAAAAGGCTGTGCAGCACTTTGGGATATCTTGTGATGATTTATAAATGCAAGTTCTTTCTTTTGAATCGGGGTGAGGTTTGTTGGTTTCGGGATATTGAGCACTTTTCCACCTTTTGTTTCTTACTATCAGCATTAAACATTCCTACATCAGGTAAAGCACAGGGCAAATGCGTAACAAAAATCCCTCTTCAATGCCCCAAACATGCCTTCATTTATCTGATGAGCACTTCCCAAACTGTGTAGGACTTACCGCATTGAGTTGGGGGCAGTTTTAGAAACTGACTATCTAAACTAATTCACATAAAATCCTTAACTACAAGCTATGTTAATTTCATTGGTCCTGGGATCTGAAGGAACAACATCGAGGGGTACCAGTAAATTCTAAAACTTGACGTGAAATTTTTCATTTGTCCATCTGAACTATGGGAAAACAAACAACAGTAAAAATACAGCCTTCCACACCTTAGTTATATTTGAAGACTATTAGCAGGTGTATAATATCAGGGTGAGGTACTGGTGGCGACAAGTCTACATGCTGGTAATGATAATACCTACTTGGGTCAGTATGTCAGGCAAGTTCTTTGGCCCTTAAGCCTGTTGAGAATATGAGGAAAATGACCCTCATGTTTGCTAAAAACCTAATGAAATGATTTTCAAATTGTGATGACAAACATTTGACCAAAGAATTGCTGATTCCCACAAGGATAATTCTCAGTGTCTCAGTTTTTAAAGAAATTCAGGTGGATGGTAGGCACAGTCTGGTCACAGTTCAGCAAAAAAGCTAGTTGCTGAAGGAATGCATGGACATTTATAAATAAGCAAACAGGATGAGGATCTATCTTAGCAAGTCTGCTTCCTAAAAGAAAGCAGCAGCCTTGAGGAAATGGTTTTCTTCAGGGTGGGAGGAGTAAAACATGTTCTGGAATGCCTGTGAAACAGTTACAATCTCTCCTTTCTCATCCTCTCCTGTGTTTTATGTGCTGGGAGAGAAGTTAATCTCCTTTACTGAAACAGGGCGAACTCTAGAATGAAAGTAATGATCTTGGGGTCGATTCTCCCGGCCCGCTGCACTGCTCCAGCAGGGATTTCTGGCACCGTCAGCTCTGTGCCAGAAATCAGCGTGGAGCTGCATAAATTATGCAAATGAAGCGTTGCATTTCATTAGTGGGACTGGGACTGAAGTCTCCAGGCCCACTAGAATCTACCCCCCCTCCTCCCCCCAGGAGTATTTCACTCCAGCGGGGTTTACAATAGCGTCCCACTTGCTGTCCAGACCTCCCAGGAGGTCGAGGATAAGGGGGGGTGCCCCCTGGATATTGCCAGCTTGGCAGTGTCAGTCTGGCCCTCTGGCACAGCCCAAGGGGCAAAGTGGCAATGCCCAGGGGGCACCTTGGCACTGCCCATTGGGCAATGCCAAGGGGGCAGGGCCTAATGGGCAACATGGCCCCTGGAGCAATCAGTGGGGGCGGGGGATCCCACTACCACTCTGCGCTTGGCACTGACAGAAGGTGGGAGGCCAGTGATTGGGGATGGCCATCGGGGTTGGGACTATGGGGCGGTGGATCGAGACTGCCAGGAGAGGATCGAGACTGCGAGGAGAAGGGAAAATCGAGGCTGGCCCGGACATGTCCGGGGCCAACGATCAGTCCGTGGAGGGATCGATGGGGCAGCGCTGCGGGGTCGTGGGGCTGGACAGAGATCAGGAAGCCAGCAGGGCGGGGCTACTGCGCATGCACTGATCTTCGCTCTGACAGGTCGGCGAATGCGCAGTGGCCTGCTAAGCACTATGCTGCTGGCCTCTCCAGCGGGAATAGCTCTGTCCCCAGATTTTTTATGGGATTCACCCTAGAGTGCGGGAGATTGGTTTTGAAAATCCCGCTGAAAAAACAAATTCAACACTTAAAATTTTTTGGGGAGAATTTACATAGTGTCTTTCTTGATTTCAATTTACAAAGTATTTTTGTAGTGTCATCATGTTGGAAAATGCAGCAGATAATCTGCACACAGCAGGTCCAAGTCCCACAAATAGCAATATATTACATGATCAGATAATTTGTTTCAGTGATGTTAGGATAAATATTGACCAAAATTACAGAGCTGCAAAAACTCAAGCAGTAATTGTGCAGGTCTTTAATTATCCAAAAAAAGGCTGGAATAGTAATAGTGAGAAGGGAAATGTTTCTCAAGTGTGGTTAGGAGAATTTCTTTGATCAGTTTGTTTCCAGCTCAATGAGGAAGGAGGAATTGCTCGATTTGATTCAGGGAAACGAAAGTGTCAAGTAGATCAAGTATCCGTAGGAAGGGCGTTTAGGGAACAATAGTCAAAGTATCTTGAGGCTTAGGATAGCAATGGAAAAGCTCAATGAGGAATCCAGAGTAAAAGTGTCAGGGTCAATATCAGTGGGATGAAAATGGATGTCCCAAGTAAACTGGAATCAAAAATTGACAGACAAAAGTGTCAGAGCAGAAGCCTGCCTCCAGCTCTGCTGAAACCATAGGGGTAGGAGTAATACGAAGTGTAACAAGAAGACTTCTTAGTTGCACAAGGGCATTCACTTGAGTGTTTATAAGAATGTCAATGTCGTTATGTATTGGGAATTGTGTTGTTGGGGGATGGGAGTGGCAGAGGGTTTAGCATTGGACTGCCATACGGCTTCACACATCCAGATTATTTGAAATGTGCCTGTAGGAATCTACCAGGGGCCTCTCTCCAGCCAGGTGATTGGCTGCAGGCACCTTGGCCACATCAAACTTCTACTCTTCTTCTTGCTTCTCCTTCTTGAGGATGTCGAGCAGAGAGCCCCATCTACTTCTGCAACTCCATTCCTCTCTGCAGTGTCATGAAGTGCAAGGCAGAGTAGATCATTACTATTCTTGACACCCTTGCAGGTGCATATTTTCTTTCCCTTCCTATTTTTTCTGAACACCTTGTATCCCTGAATATTGAGTGCCCAGTCATGCCTTTTTTTGAGCCAGGTCTCTATTATCTATTCTCATGTGTCTATCTGCACGGGCTGCTCACCAACCTTATTTTCCACCCTTCTTGTATTTACAGTTGTTTACAATTATCGTGAGAAGGCAGCCCTTGTCACAGAATGGAAGAACCATGGCAAATGTGCGTGATAACCTTCCAATGATTATGGGTGGTCACAAGCTGAACACTGAAGGAATGAAATCCCTTCTGATTGATAAATACTCAAAGCCAATCCGAGGGTGCCTTGATTGCTACATGTACAGTTTATGACTCCTTGTATCTGCAGAAATCCACCTACTACAACACAAATCTGTCTCATTAGCCTCAGCAGTGTCAAGTTGACTTAAATGGAGGTCTTGGTAAACTTGGCATTGATTACACAAGCCTTTGCAATAGGCAGGGCATCTCCATAATTTAATTGTTTCAAAGCTTTTTGGCTTGTCAGTTTCATTGATCAATAACTATGCTCTTGTCCTTATAATGAGTTCCACACAAGCTCTGGGAACCCCTGCATGATTGTTCAAAGCCAGAATTCTGGGTTAACAACCCAATTAACTGGTTAATTTAAATAACTGTCCCGACATCTCCATTGTGGTTTCCTCCATCTTGGAACACGCACCAATGAAACCCAGAAGCAGTTGGGCTCAGGTCATGTTTCTAACATGTCAGCATTTTTTGGAAATTTTACCCCCATCTTCCTTGGCAGTTAAAATTCTGCTCTGTATCTCAGAAATGGTGTATGAACCCATGACTATCTGATGCTGTGGTGCCTTGATCTCTGATCAGGGGTAGAAGTGCTGAGCCAAGGTTGTCACACCAGAAATCTAGTCAAGTTTTTATTTCGCTTTTTTTATAATCAACATCTTTTATGGAGGAGATGTTCTTGCTAAATGGATTACCAGAAAAACAGGAAAGTTTTTTTTAAAAAAAAGTATTTCAATGCAAGATTAGTTGATTTAATTTGAGATCAGCATCACACCAGGAGTTCAAAGTTGTAATCTTCCATCACAGATAAATCATTAATAAATAATAATAATGATTACCACAGACTGTTATTCAGTTACCAACCTTGGAGGTACAAATTTTCATGAGGACAAAGTTGGTAAAAACACAAAATATATACAAAGTTCAGAGTAACTAGGTGGAATTACAAACCCAGTGTATTACTTTGACCTTAAATAGACAAGGCACTAGATTCTGAGCTTGGGTGCACTGCGGAAGGGAGGAACCAGGAGATTTAACAGGTTTTCTGTGAATTGCAATTACAGATACAATGTTTGCTCTAGCAGAGGATATCTGTTGAGTTTGCCTGTTTGCATATGAGCCCTCGTGTAATTTAGTGAAGGCAACAAAGTGTATTTAGAGCATTTAACATTTTCTTAATGAGATGTAAGGATATTTAGCTGGAAAATCTGCTGTGTGGTTATGGTTGAATCGTTAATGTAAATTGTGCAATATTTACTTCAGTCTTTGTTTGAAGAGACACAAGATTGAGTAGATATATTGGACACATAAAACAGACTTCTACATACAGACATGTGGAATTTTTAAATGCATGGTAGAGACAAGCATTGTGCCCTCCATAATGATTTTATTTGAAGGCACAGCTGATTCATTTAAATCTGAGAGCCCTTCAATTTTTTTTTGAGTGGTCAAGCACACGTGGTTACTTTCAGGTTGCTATGCTTGGCATTTTAACATGGAATTTTCAATTTAAATGCATACATCAGAAACTTTGTTTATTATCCAATTAAGCAGGCTGAGCGAAGAATTAATTTTCATTAAAACACATGCAATCTATCTCCCAAATTGCTTTTGGATTCATTAATCTGCGGAACTGGTTCATAAAGTCTGATAGGGTATAGCAGCCTAGTAGTTATAATATGGGATTAGCAATCTATAGGTTGGAGTTGAAATCCCACTGTGGGAAATATAATAATTAAAATTTGATGGTTTATGGGCTAGAACGAGATGATTTAATAACAAAAGATGCTGGACTGTTGTAAAGATTCAACAGGTTCCTATCACGCAGAGAACCTGACACCCTTACTTTTGGCTGACCAGTGACTCCAGGTCCAACACTTCATGCCCTCAAGGCAAGAGAGGATGGGCATTATTTATGGCCACACACAATTGCAGATAATTTAAAAAAGATATCAAAACATATTATTTCATCCTCGCTTTTATTTTTTTTGTATTCATGATCATAGAAAGTAATACATCAATATTAATGCGAAAAAATTCTTTCTTACTTTAGGGGTGGTGGGGAGTTGGAAAAGGAGGAGAGGAAAAAGATTCAGGTGGCAAGATATCAATGGTACTCTAATGTATCTCCTTGCAGAATTCTAGAACTTGTAGAGGTCTGGGTACCTTCTTTGCTGGACATGCAAGGTTACTTACCTAATTCCTTGCTGGGGTGCATTGTAATCTAACTATGAGATTCAACATTAGGCTTTTATGTTCTTTCAGTGGTGAAATCAGTTCATGCAGAACCGGGGCCATCAAACATCAAGTTTAGGATTGTATGAACTTTATGAGTCAGTACACACAACATTCTTAGTCATCAGGAATGCTTACATGGGAATATATTTTACCATTATATGGAATCAGACAGGGTCGAAATATTTTTCTGTCATCTAGAGTTTGTGCCACATTTCCAGCCTTTCCTTTCTCTCTCCTACCCAATCCCATGCCCACCTGTTTTGCCAATCTCAATTGTTCAATTCCGCTTCAATGCGCCTACCACCTGATCTCACCAACAACGTTTTGTATGGCTATGATCACAATATGTTATTCTTCTTTGCCTCCCTTTGACACACTTAACCTTACCAATCTCCACTAACATCTTTCGTCGGTGGGATTTCCATTTCATGATTTTATTCCTAACTGTCTCAGCAATGACAGAGAATCTATTACAATTATGATGTCTCCTGTTCTGAGTCACCTCTGCTGAACCCAATGTTCGGTCCTAGTTCCCTCCTAGTCCATAATGATATATTGCCCTGAGCAACATTATTCAGAAGCATAGGATCAGTTTTACTATTCTAGTACCACTACCAATTCAGCCAGCTCACTTGCATACTTTGGAATTCCCTCCTTAATTTTTTTTGTCTTACAACATGTCTCTCACCTTCAAAATCTGCTTTAAAACCTACTTTGATCGCACTTTGGTCATTTCCCTGGGTTCCCTTCTATTTTCGCAAACTGTGAGGAGTCTTGGGCCATTTTGTCACATTACAGGTGCTATATAAATGCAAACCGTTGTTATTTCTTAACAGAATAAGGGCAGAAAGAGGTAGACAGATGATACGAAAATAGAGTTATGTTGCCAGACATCTTGGGAGTAATGGTTCTATGGAAGATCGTGATGATGCTTTAAGTTCCTTTCGTTCCTCTATTTGGATCTCAATTCTGTATGCATATTTTGAAAACTACTATCGCATTCAAAAGGTGGATTTGCCCAAATATATCAAGACCCGAGTAAAACAAGATAAATTCTGAAACTAAATTCTAAACACAGTTCCAGTGTGACATTCAAGATCTAAAATAAGCCAAATCAGATGGACAGATTTTCACACCTCAAGCTTGCCACAGGATGTAGGGAACATTGTAATCTCACAGGTTAATTATACATAATGCAACAAGATCATAATACAAACTGTAGCTATTGCTTTCTAGGGTCTGTGGAGGGTGTCTAAGGGAAACTAATGCACAACTTTTAAAAAAAATTCTTCTTTGACCATCTTTCAGCTGCAGAAAGCAAGTACTTTTTGAATTCTGCTGACAAAGGTGGGCTCCTATACAATCTCATTGAAAAACCCAGAAACAGTTACACTCACCTAGCTCCTCTCCTTTATCTCTTCGGTTTTCAACAATCTCCAGCAGCTGCTCTGCAGCCTCATTTACTGACATGAACTTGGGAGGCTCAAAGATCTTCTTGCCCCTGAAAATAAATCGTCACCATTAAAAATCTTTTCCTCTCTTTTCCATAATTAATACTATATCTTCCTTCATCTTCCTCATTAAAATGTTATGAAAAATGATCACAACAGGACTTCAAAAGTTTCTTTTGCTTACTTTGAAGTCAAAGACAAATATCTTGGTTGGTTTAAGATTTTGCTTTTCGATAGTAGATTTGTTCGAAGAATCAGATTTTTCCCCAAAAGTTGAAGACTCACTTTCGTTTAAAAAGGCCTATACAGAATATTACAAGATCTGGGGCGGCACGGGGGCACAGTGGTTAGCACTGCTGCCTCACAGCGCCAGGAACCTGGATTCGATTCCCGGCTTGGGTCACTGTCTGTGTGGAATTTGCACATTCTCCCCGTGGATTTCCTCCAGGTGCTCTGGTTTCCTCCCACAGTCCAAAGATGTGCGGATTAGGTTGATTGGCCATGCTAAATTGCCCCTTAGTGTCAGGGGGACTAGCTAGGGTAAATGCATGGGGTTGTGGGGCTAGGGCATGGGTGGGATTGTGCAGACTTGATGTGCCAAATGGCCTCCTTCTGCGCTGTAGGATTCTATGATTCTGTCCTTAGGTTTGAGACATATATAAATTAATCTAGTTACGCAATTGGTGTAACAAAGGGAAAGGGATACCACTTTGGTAAGGAAGAGGAAACATGAACTTTACAGTTCAATGAAAATTGAAAAATTGAATCAACTCTTCAGACAAATAATCATATTAAGATGCAAATGTCAAATAATGAACACTATGCAAAGGATTTCTGGCCTTGTGTCATCATTTGCTTCTGAGTCTCAAGCAGTAAAGCTGTAATTTTAGATATCAAAGTTTCCCCAAGCAAAGACAGTATATCACCCGGGATAATATATGGGATACTGAGCCATGTAACCTGGGAAGGACCTAATCATCTGTGTTGAGTTAAGCAATCCCAGCTAGGGCGACAGTAGACCTAGAGCAGTGGTTCCCAACCTTTTAAATGTCACGGCAGATCTCTATACTATAAAAACATTTTGAAGCATGCCTCCCGCTTTCCCTGAACTTCCCTCTAGCAAAATCTGTTTTTGGGATGACTTTCAGCCTGCGTTCATCGTCAGGGAGAACTGCAACGTAGGTAGAAAATCCAGGCAGAATTGGGAAATGCATGTTTCCATGTTTTACTGTGCATGTGTGGATGCCACAAATCTGATTTCCAGTATAATAATGCTGAGCACTGATAGCTCCAATTCCAGCTATCACAAAACCCCGGCGCCATTGACTTGGAAAAACATAAATAATACAATATAAATGTAAACTGTATAAATGGAACCTTGATTTCCTTAAAAACCACAGTTCACAGATTATGTATCCAGTTCATGTAAGATTTAATATTTTGAAACGGTCATTAACATGAATGTTGACTGTTTCTCTCCACAGATGCTGCCTGATTGTTTGGGTTTTTCCAGCATTTGTTCTTCTATCAGATGTTCAGCATCTGTAGTATTTTCCTTTTGCATTAATATTTTGAGTATTATTACCTCAGGTAGAAAATTGAAATGAGAAAAAAGCGGTAATATAATTTAAAAAGGAAGAGGAGATAGCGAAGGACAGGACAGAAATCTCAGCATAATGCTATTCTCATATCTAGGCATTAGCTAAACATGCGCATGGGCCTGACCAACGTAAAGGATCTAGAATACACATGTGCAACTTTTTCCCAGCCAGCACATGCACAGGAGGCCTGAGGTTCGTTGGATCTTGGGCGATGCCGACCACTGAACTGAAGTCGAAGATTAATTTTAGTTTAATTGCATTAATTTTTAATCATTTTGAAACTTTCTTCAAGGCACACTTGGGGGTCTTCATGACACATCAGTGTGCTGTGGCACACTAATTGGGAATCACTGATCTAGACAGCCTGGTTAGAATACTAGGGGATAATGGAACAAGTGGGGAGGCGATGGGATGGTTGTATTGTTACTGGATTAGTAATCCAGAGACCCAGGGTAATGCTCTCAGGACTCAGGTTTGAATCTCACCACCGCAGATGGTGAAATTTGAATTCAATTAAAAAGTCTGGAATTAAAAGTCTAATGATGACCTTGAAGCCATTGTTGACTGTTGTAAAAACTCATCTAGTTCACCACGACGCCCACATCCCATGAACGAATAAACAATTTTAAACTTTATAAGTTTACTTTATTAGTGTAACAAGTAGGCTTACATTAACTCTGCAATGAAGTTACTGTGAAAATCCCCTAGACAAAGTACAAATGGAAGCAAAATATTGAGTTGAGTTGTGACTCCCTTACCACCACTGTCCATAAAAAACTGGCCACTAGGGTAAGGCACGAGAGAGCCATGCAAGCTCATGGAACAATAAAAACCATAATGAATTACTCCCTTCAGAACAGGAGAAAGAGGAAGACTTACAGCAAAGTGGAGAAAAATAAAATATAGTATTGAAACAATTGAAGTATGTATCAACTGGTCTAATTTGGTAATTAAAGCTAAAGTAAAATATTGCTAATATAAAACAATAGCTTCATTATTAAGCATTTTAAAATCAATTGCTGTCCAGTAAAGAGTTTATCATTTTGTGATAGATCGAAGTCATAATTTGTAATGAACACTTAAACTATGCATCATTCTTAGCTGACTAGCTCCAAATCAGAATGCAATTCATCCAAAATAAACACAATTGAAATATACATTTCAACTGCTGGATGGTTTCCAGTCTGTCTGGGATTTTTTTTAAGAACTTGAGAACATACAGTTGATTTTAACTTTAGCATGAATCTGCTGAGCATTACATGTCTAAACTAACTTAAGATCACACCAGTTTCTGACAAGAAAAACTATCAAGTTTAACAAAATACTTTGTTTCATTCGTGTTAGCTTCTAATAACCAACTGTAATAGAAACCAAAAGAGAAAATGCTGGAAAATCTCAGCAGGTCTGGCAGCATCTGTAAGGAGAGAAAAGAGCTGACATTTTGAGTCCAGATGACCCTTTGTCAAAGCTGGGTTTTTTTCTACTGTAGGTGGGAAACCATGATTGAGGAAGAAGGAGCACATATTAGAAGCACCACTTTGGAAAGTGGCATCAGTGGAACAAATGTGACAGAGGTGAAGGAGCGGAGAGAAAGGGATGGAGTCCTTACAAGATGTAGGGTGCAAAGAGCTGTAGGCCAGATAGCTGTGGGAGTCAGTGGGCTTGTAATGGATATTGGTAGATAGGCTATTGCTGGAAATGGAGACAGAAAGGTCTAGGAAGCGAAAGGAAGTGTCTGAGATGGACTAGGTGAAGGTGATGGAGGGATGGAAACTGGAAGTGAGGTTGATAAATTTTTCCAGGTCCGGACGAGACCACGAAGCGGCACCAAAATAGTAATCGACGTACTGGTAAAGAAGTTGTGGGAGGGGACCCGGGTAGGCCTGGAACAAGGAACGTTCCACATACCCCATAAAGACAAGCAAAGCTAGGACCCATGCGGATACCCATTACTACACCATTGATTTGGAGAAAGTGGGATGAGTTAAAGGAGTTGTTGAGAGATAGAACAAGTTCAGCCAGGTGGAGGAGAGTGGTGGTGGATGGGAATTGTTCAGGCCTCTCTACTAGAAAGAAGCGAAGAGCTCTCAGGTCATCCTGGTGTGGAATGGAGGTGTAGAAAGATTGCACATCCATGGTGAATAGGCAGTGGTTAGGACCTGCGAACTGGAAGCTGTCACTATGATGCAGGGCATCAGAGGAATCGCGCATGTAGGTGGGGAGGGGATGGAGCTTTACCAATGGAGTTTTACCAATACAGTTTTACCAACTGTAATAATCTGTATATTATACTAGGGAAGAAATAGAGGCAATTTAATGCACTGGATGAAGTGGGTTCAAAGTATAAATAATTGGAAACCTGACCTCAGCCGACCTCCATATCCAACTTTAATGGAGATGGATAGGGTACTAACCTGCAGAGGTAGGCTCCAAATTTAAATATTTTAATAAGGCCTCACACCTTATCACTGTTATAAACTTAATACTGGTTATTGTTCCTGGACCTTGTGAAATCTGGCAGCTGTAAGGACGTGAGAATGGTTAAGTAGAACATGTCACTGCATTATCAGCACAATTTGTAGACATGAAGGAACAAGAGTTTACCTACAATGGCCCACAATCTGACCCCTTCTAATGTCCACGCTTCTCCCAATAGCTAACACCTTTCTGCGGCCTGGAACCACAGGCCTACCTGCCTGACAGTCAGCTAATCTATCAATCTGCCTGGTTATGATCAGGAAAACAATACAAAAAATTTAAACTGGGTCCTGCAGCTCAATTCAACAGTGGCGCCAGGAAACCCGTACTTCTGAGTTACCGAGCTGCGGAATCTCCCTTCGTACTCCCTTCCTGGCGAATGTGTGCCAAAATGGTGATTCACACATCAAGATGCAGATTGGATAAATGTTGAATCTCCAGAGGGTTTATCAGAATATCATAATCATTTGTTTCTTAAATAAAAGAGTAACTTGCCTCATTAGATTTTCCAGAGACTGTTCCTTTACTTTGATGTCTGCATAGAAGATATAAAAGGAAAGATTATTCAGTAAAAAAAACCTACACTTTAGTTTCAGTCTGCTCTCCAATATATGGGAAAGCATCAAGATACTCTGTGAATTTCAACAGCTGTTAAAACATAGCAGGAGTCTAATGCACGTATTGAGAATTTCCTTTTCATCGTTCACGTCAAATGACTAAACACCAGATTGTAAGGAGGCTTATTTGTCTATCACTGATGGAAAGAGAAACCCTGTGACCACCCCGCACTTAAACACTCAAAGAGCAGGTGATATCAGATACTAAAACACTTACACATTGCAAAAAAATAGAACTTTAGTTCACAGTAGTAAATACTGTTATTATGCAAAATAGATCTTTATTTACTTGCTAAGCAAACTGTTACTTAACAGAAAATACAACTAAAATCTGCCACTGTTTAACTTGTGGTTGAGGCAATAACAGCAATAAAGGGCAAATGCATTGGGTCTTTCAAATAAAGCCACATATTAAATAAATAGACCAAGATTTCTCCTTTGGGGTGCAAATTATGCTCAAAACGCAATCAGATTTCAGAACTTTTTTGCTCAAGTTTTCACTTAAATTAATTTGCATATCACTGAAAATAAAATCTTCCATGAACCAACGCAATTGTGCAATGTTTCAGAGTATCATTTTTTTTAAAAATTACATTATGCTGAATTGCTTGATGTCTTTAAGAGTGGCAACTTGGTGTAGTCTTATTAAATAGCTGAAAATGGATTTTTTATAAAAAATAATTTTAAATCAGAATCCAACTGAGAGTAACTCAATTTTAAATAACTGAAAATGATTTTGACAAAATTACACAAAACTATTTACCAGTTGCATTGGAGTACAGTTACTGGTTTCTTGGAACATTTAAAAAAATCTAAGCTTTGAAAATGTGCTGAATAGTATCCTTGATCCTGGAGAAAACAGCTCAAATTTCAGAGTTCAGAGTTGGTGTAATTAGTGGATACTCACAGTGATGATTAACTGCATCTGTGGATGTGGCCAGTTGCTAGTGTGAAACTTCTCCAAAAGATCGTGTAGAAATTAAATTTGTGCTAGGTGTAACTTGTATTTGGAATTCCTCCATCTTTTGTGCTGGTTTGGTCAATTTTAGGCAAATTATGCTGCAAAAAGCTGATGGACACTCCTGTTCAAGATGCTTTCTGGCCTTTAGAACTCTTGAGTTTTGATGTGTAAAGTGAAGGAGATACAAACACCTAAATAATGTCAATCAAATGGATTAGAGATAATTTAAAGTGGGAATGCTTGCAGAGTAGTAATGATACTGGACAGGTAATCCAGAGGGACAGAATGCATGGGAGCTATATTTGCCGATGATATCAAGATAGCGGGAACGTAAATTGTCAAGAGGGTACAGAGAGTCTGCAAAGGGATATAGATAGGCTAAGTGATTGGGCAAAAATCTCGCCGTCACTTTGTAAGGAAGAATAGAAAAGTAGTATAAAATGGAGAAACATTGCAGAAAATTGGTGGTAGAGAAGGACCTGGGTGTTTTGTTACAAGAATTAAATATAGTAGACAGGCACAGCAAGCGTTTATGAAGATAATTGGAATGTTGGAATTTATTGCAAGAGGTGTGAAATTTAAAAGCTTTGCTATAGCTGTACAGGGCTTTGGTCAGACCACATCTGGAGTACTGTGTGCACAGTTTTGGTCTCCTTATTTGACAAAATATATAATTGTTTTAGAAGCAGTTCAGAGAAGGTTCAGTCAACTCATTCCTGGGATGAAAGAAAGAAACAAGGAAAGGTTGAAGTAGTTGGGCCTATATGCATTGTAGTTTAGAAGAATGAATTGTGATCTTATTGTAATATTTAACATCTTGAGGGACTTGATCAAATAGATTCCCAGAAGATGTTTCCTCTTGAGAATAAACTAGGAAGCGTAGTTTAAGAATAAGAGGCAGAAGGTAAGGGAGTTTCTTTCTCTCAGAGGGTCATTAGTTTGTGGAATTCTCTTCCCTAGAAAGCAGTGGAGGCTGGGTCTTTAAACTTATTCAAGGCTGATGAGTCAAGGGTCATCTGGGTGGGGGTGTGGTGGTGGGGACAGGCAGGCAAGAAGGTGGAACTGAGACCACAACCAGATTGGCCATGATCTTTCTGAATAGCAAAGCAGATTCAAAGGGCCCTATTTTACTGTTTTGATTCGAAGTGCTGGGCGGACTTGAAACTGGGAGTGTTTCAGATCCGACTTTTAGACCTGTTCTCAGGCGCCCCCATATGCACGCTGCCTGCAAAAATATCAGCGATTCCAAATTGCGCTGCACAAGCCTATGGGTGGGTTAGGATTAGGATTAGGCCCAAAATCCTGCAGCTCCAATCAGTGCCTCCAACTGCGCATGCGCAAAAAAATGATAGAATGCGGTTCCCCTTTTATATCGTGCCCGGGCCAGATAATGCCTCCCCCGGCCCCCGATTTCAAGCAGAGAGCCATCATTTGCTAGGCATCTACTTCCTCGCTAACTGGAGCGCCTGAATCAGACTTTTGTGGAGCATGTCTGTTTTGCGTCGATTCTGAAAGGGCCAATGCGGTGGTAACGGGGGAAGTGCCGGTAAGGTTGGGCGTGCAGCCCATTAGTCAAGTTAAATGCATGCAAATACATTGAAATGGCCGTCGCGCCCGAAACCCAATCGTGGCCATTTTTGGGCCTTGGTAAAGGGGAACCGGCGTGGAGGTGGGCGTAGATTGCGCTACTTGCCTCACGCCTCATTTTACCAAGTTTCCGTGCCCGAAAACAGGTGCAACGTGATGGTAAAATCGGGCCCAAAGGGTCAAGTGGCCCACTCCTGCTCCTAAGTCCAATGTTGCTAAGTTTGTACCAATGATCTGGAGGCGAGTTCAAATTCTGCCATAGCAGCTAGGGCATTTAAATCTAGACTAAAAAATTATCAGTAATAGTGATCTTGTTACTACTGGATTGTCATTAAAACCCCACCTGGTTCACTAATTTCCTTTAAGGAAGGCAATCTGCCATTCTAACTGTGACTCCAAACCCAGAGCAATTTGATTTATTCATCGTGTGTTGAACAAAAGAGTAGACTTTTAACTACTCTCTGAAAAAGTGGGGCAAGCCACCGAATTGCACCAACCTGTTATAACAAAACATAATAAGAATGAAATTGGATGGAGCACCGAGTGGCAATTTAAGCCTTAAATATGTAGATGATCAAGGCACACTTAGCCCGTTAGCCTTGCGAAGTCCATCTCACTAAAAGTACTCAATGAAATCTTCTGCTAAACTTGGTAGAGTTGTCACAACAACTCCAGACTCCTCCATCACCATGCCGGAGTATGTCTTGTCCCATTGGCAGAATAGACACACCGGGGTGGTGGCACAGTGGTATACAGTTGGGAGAGAGTGGCCCTGGAAGCCCTCAACATTGCCGCAGACCCAATGAGGCCCCATGACATCAGGTCAAACATGTATAAGAAATCCTCCTGCTAATAACCAGCTACTGTGTGTTCTCAGCTGAAGAATCTATCCTGCTTCATGTTGAATGCTACTTGAAAGAAGCATCGAGGACAGCAAGGGTACAGATTGGGGACTTCAATTTTCATCTCCATAAATGGCTCATCATCACCACTGGCCAAATCCTGAAGATAATACCCATCAGACTGCACTTGTGGCAAGTAATGAGAGAACTTAGATGAGGGTAAAACTATTTGACCATGTCCTCATTGATCTAATTATTGCAGATGCTTCTATCTATTGGAAAAAGTAACTTCAATAGCCATCACCAAGAATGGCTTGATAGCACCATTTCTGACCAGGCTGGCCAAGTCCTCAAGGCATGGCTGCCAGATTAGGTTTATGGCAGAAGGGAGAGAACCGACATGAGCGAAAACCTACTTATCCTCTACCTGATGGCATTGAGTAAGAGTGAAAGTCTTTGTGAAGATAATGTCCCATCTTTGAACCGAGAATACCCTCTATTGTGTTATGTTGCACAATCAAGTTAGATTAGTTTTAAATTGGTGGCTCAAAACTGGGCATCCATGAGGCTTTGCAGGCAAGCAGCAGTAGCAGCAAAATTTTATTTCACCACAATATGTAAGCTTTTAGCCTGGAATATTCTACACTCTACCATTAACTTCAAACCAAGGAACCAACTCTGGTTTAATGAAGAATGTAGGAGAGAATGCCAGCCTGACAAAAAAAATTCAATACCAACCTGGTGAAGTTACAACATAGAACTGCGTACATGATTGATTCCAAACCCACAGCTGCTACCATCTTGAAGGACATGGGCAGCAGATACATGGGAACACCACCACTTGGAAGTTCCCGTCCAAGCCACTCATCATCCTAACTTGAAAATGCATTGCTGTTCCTTTGCTGTCACTGGGTCAAAATCCTGGCATTCCTTCCCTAATTGCATTGTGGGTCTACCTACATCATATAGACCACAACGGTTCAAGAAGGCAGCTCACCACCAGCTTCTAAAGGTCAACTAAGGGTGCTGGCCTAGCCGGCAACCCCCATATCCTGTAAATGAATTTTTAAAAACGTGGTACCAAAACTAGCGGATCAGGTCAAAGCTCTCCAGTGCCTGCCAAATCCAGTATAAATGATGATGGACAATTAAGTAACTAATGGGAAAAGGAGGCATCATGGTCATCTCCATTCTCAATGATGGTGGAAACCAGCAAGAATGCAAAAGATGAGGCTGAAGGTTTTTCCGATAGACAGAGCTAATCGAACCCACAACCATAGGATCAGATCAAAGTGCTGCAAGTCCTGCCACATCCAGTCATGGATCATGGTAGACAATTAACCGGACGAACTGGAGGAAGGTGTTCCACAAATATCCCCATACTCAAAATGAGCATGGGGCTTAGCACATCTGTGCAAAAGACAAGGCTGAAGCATTTGCAATTATCTTCAGCCAAAGGTGCTGAGTGGATGATCCAACTCAGCCTCCTCATTAGATATATTCAAGTGGGAACTGGATGTGGCCCTTGTGGCTAAAGGGAGCAAGGGGTAGGGAGAGAAAGCAGGAGTGGGATACTGAAAGTCCATGATCAACCATGATCATATTGAATGGTGGTGCAGGCTCAAATGGCTGAATGGCCTACTCCAGCGCCTATTTTCTATGTTTTCCCAGCATCATAGATGCCAGTCTTAAGCCAATTCAATTCATTCCACATGATATCAAGAAATACCTGACAGCTGAATACTGCAAAGGCAATGGACCCTTACAACACCCTGGCAATAGTACTGATGATTTGAGCTCAGACCAGCTGCAACCCTACCCAAGCTGTTTCAGTAGATCTACAACACTGGGAACTACCCAACAATGTGAAAAACAACCCAGGTATGTCCTGTACATAAAATGCAGGACAGATTAAATTTGGCCAATTACTACCCTTATCAGTCTACTCTCGATCATTAGCAAAGCGATGGAAGGTTCAGTAACAGTGCACTTACACAGCAATAACTTGTTCACCGATACTCTAGTTTTAATTCTACCAGGGCTACTCAACTCCTGACTCCATTACGTATAATCTTAGCCCAAACAAGCTAACCAGCCAAACTGAAGGAGTGTGAGGTAAGATTGACGGCTCTTGACATCATGGTAGCATTTGACTGTGTGTGGCATCAAGGATCCCAAGCAAAAAAGGAAAAGAAGGAGGAAAACTCTTCATTAGTTTGAGTCATACCTAGTACAAAAGAAGATGGTGGTCAATCATTTCAGTCCCAGGACATTGCTGCAAGATTTCCTCAGGATAGTGTCTTAGCACCAATTATATTTAGCTGCTTCATCAATGACCTTCCCTCCATTATAAGGTCAGAAGTGGAGATACTCGCTGATGATTGCATAATGTTGAGCAGCATTCATGACTCTTCAGAAACAGAAGAGTGTCCAAATGCAGCAAGACCTGGACAACATCCGAGCTGGGACTCTCAAAAGGCAAGTAACATTTGTGCCAAACATATACCAGGCAATGACTATCTCGAACAAGACAGAATCTAACCATCTCCATTGATATTCAATGGCATTACCGTTGATGAATCTCCCACTATCAACATCATAGAGGGTTACCATTGACTAGAGTGACTATGAGAACTTGTCAGAGGCTGGGAATTCTGTGGCAAGTAAACTTATTTACCAGTTCCCCAAAGTCTGTTTACCATCTTAAAGCACAAGTCAGGAGTGTGATGGAATACGCTTCACTTGCCTGGATGAGTACAGCTCCAATAACACTCAAGCTTGATACCAACCAGGGCAAATCTGCCTTTTGGATTGGCAACATTCACTCCTTCTACCAACACTCAGTGGGAACAGTGTGTACCACATACAAAACTAACTGCATTAACTCACCGATGCTCCTTCAACAACACCTTCCAAACCTGTGATCTCTACCACCTAGAGGGACAAGGGCAGCAATGTATGGGAGTGCAAATTCCCCTTCAATCAACACACCATTTCGACTTGGAACTCTATCGCCAATCCTTCATTGTTGCTGGCCAAACCCTGGAACTCCCTTCCTAACAGCACTGTGGGTGAACCTAACCACATGACTTGCAGCAGTTCAAGAGTGTGGCTCACCACAACCGTCTCAAGGGCAATTAGGGATATGCAACAAACGGTGGCCAAGCCAATGATTCCAAAATCAAAGAATAAAAGATCTTCAGTCAGAAGTGTTGTGTGGATGATCCATTCATACTCTTCCTAAGGTTCCCATCATCTCAGAAGTCAGTCTTCAGCCAATTTGATATTCTGCATGTGATATCAAGAAATACTGAGCGTACAGAATACAGCAAAGACCATGGGTTTAACCACATCCCGACTGTAGAGCTGATGATTTGTCATCCAGAACCAGCAATACCTCTGGCCAAGTTGTTCCAGTAGATCTTCAACGTTGGCATCTATCCAACAAAGGGTATATCCTGTCAACAAAAAGCAGTACAAATCTAGTGCAATTATCTCATTTGGCCTGCTCTCAACCACCAGGGAAAGAATCATCAACATTGCTATCAAGTGATACTTGCTAACTGATAACCTGGATGGGAGGTTGGAGTGGTGGTGTTCCAATGAGGCAGATCCTTTGTTCTTCTCAGTAACCGAGGTTACAGGGTTAGAATATACTGATGAAGACGATTTGATGGGTTGCTACAATGCATATTGTAAACAATATGCATTGTAGCAACCCATCAAATCGTCTACTGGATTCTAACTTCCCAAAGACTATAGACTATGGGGCGGAAGTCTCCCATGCAAAATCCCTGGATGCATAATTAATTATGCCGGGGATGGAACATATGGTGTGGTTTCCTTTTGACCTCCGCAGCTGGATTTAGTCCTGGCTGGGAGAATTCCATCCCATTTGACTCAATCGCATTCCAGGCATTGTCTTTGCAAGATTTAAAATTTATGTTCAGTGCTGAATTGAAAGATGTATTACATTTAACCCAAGGCCCCTCAGGCTTTTCTGCTCCCAGAGCATTTAGTGAAGCACGTTATTTTGAGAATAAATATTTTGGTAGATCGCCAACATACATAAAGCAAGCAAGTCTGTCATCTTCAGTGTTCTGAGAAAAATTACCAATGTCATAATGTTGAAATTATGATATTTTAACATACCAACTTTAGAATATTAAACGATTTACTTTAGATTTTATCTTCTAAAAAATCCACAATTATTGAAATTACGCCAACACTTAAACACCACCTTCATTAGAAATTGCTTGGAAAGATTTTTTTTGTTTGGAGAGAGTCTTTAATAGTCTTTTTCTTGGCAATAGAATGTTAGTGAGATGATGAAAAAGCTGTTGATAAAATTTATGACATTTTGTTACGTATTTGTAAACAGGCAATAAGAAGGTTGCCAATGAAAACAGAAAATGTTGGAAATACTCAGCAGACCTGACAGCATCTGTGGAGAAATAGAGGTTTCAGGTTACTGACTCATTGTCAGAACAAGGATTACCAAAACATTGGGTGGAATTTTACCGAGGTTCATACGATCCCACCTGAGGCCAATGGAGAACGCGGTTCTCTGAGCCACGCCCACCCCCAGAATCGGGGCGGGCGTGCCGGTAAAATTCCAGCCATTAAATCTCTTCACAGAGACTGCCAGACTGACTGAATATTTTCAGCATTTTTGGTCTTTATTTCTGATTTCCAGCACACTCAGTATTTTGCTCTTGAAGAAGCTTGCAAATGCAATTTTCCATTAGGACAATGATCCTTTATTGGAAACTTGCACTGATGGACTGGCCGCTTTGTAATTTACTGCTTTACATTTCAAATACTAGCTTGCAAAATAACCTATTGTGCAAAATACAAGGGCTATAGCACTATTCAGCAGAATTCTAAATCAGGTGAGCAGAAATACATTATGCTTTAAAGTAACCAAATGTCAAACCATTTAAATCATTCTACATAACATCCAAAGCACTTAAAATGTTGCTTCAGTGATCCTAGGAGTTTCTGGAAAATTGGACTCTTTTGTTTTCATGAAGAGATCTATTTTGTGGCTGTGCCATTCAAGTACACACCGGTACAACAATTATGCATTATTTTTTATTGAATACAAACATGTGAAATAATGGGCAGAATCTTCTGTTTCTTCTGGCAGCGAGCTTGAAGGTGGGAAGGGCATTTAATTGGGCAGGGTGGTGGCGCACATGAACCCTGCTGCTGATATGTGGTGGCGTGATCACAGAGTGGTTAATACTCTACGTTGTGGCTGCAGCAACCTCGGCTTGAATCCGACTCACGGCAAAGATTGTTTTGTGTGATAATGTGGCTGAGTGGTCTAAGGCGGTAGGTTCAGGATACAATCTCTGGGAGTTGGTTAGCTCAGGTGGCTGGACAGCTGGTTAGTGGCGCAGAGCGATGCCAACAGCATGGGTTCAATTCCTGTACTGGCTGAGGTTATTCACGAAGGCCCATTTTCTGAATCTTGCCCCTTGCCTGAGGTGTAGTGATCCTCAGGTTAAATAACCACCAGTCAGCTCTCCCCCTCAAAAGGGGAGAGCAGCCTATGGTCATCTGGGACTATGGTGACTTTACCTTACAACAAAGGTTCACTAAGTTGGTTCCACGATTGAGGGGGTTGTTCTAAGATGAGAGGCTGGGTAAATTGGGCTTATATTCCCTGGATTTTAGAAGGCTGAGAAATGATCTCATTATACCCTTCAAATTCTGAATGGGTTGATAGGTTGGACACTTAAAGAGTCTTTCTGTTGGTCAGGGAACCTAAAATGCAGAAGCACAGCATCAGGATTAGAGGACAATCATTTAGAACTGAGATGGATAATTTCTTCACTCAAAGTGTTGTGAATCTTTGGAATTCTCTACCCAGAGGGTTGTGGATGCTCCATCATTGAATACATTTAAAGTTGGGATAGGCAGATTTTTAGTCTCCGAGGGAATTAAGGAATATAGGGAGGAGATGGGAAAATGGATTGAAGCCCAAGATCAGCCATGATCATATTGAATAGCAGGCTCATGGGCCATATTGTCTATTCCTGCTCCTATTTCTTATGTTCTTATGGAATGGCCCATGGTTGTCCTTATTGTCTCGCTGCCACTTGGTGCCCTTAAGTAATCAATGACCACTAAAGGGTCTCATCATGTCACCACTGGTATTTACCGGCCACAGATAGGCCGGTTACCATGTGATGTGCATGGCACCCACAACCATGCAGTCAGCTTGCAACCTCTTGCCAGGGGGGTGGGGGTAGGGTTCCCTTCATCAAAGGCATTTAGTGCCTGACCGAGGAATTTGGCAGCAAGAAGGATGGGCTTCCGCTAAGAATCATCCCCCTGACCTTGCTGCTATGCACCTCCGTACTCCTCTCTCCATGAGCTCTAATATTTGAGAATATTTGGTCAGAAAAATGCTGTGATTGTTAAGCAAATATTACATTTACTCCAATAAAAGATACCACGCGTATGTGTGCGCACGTGCGTGCAAAAAATGTGGGACCATACGAGGAAACTTTGCAATTGGAATAGTTTGATTTTGGCAAAAGTCAATGGGAGAGTCAAACTTGAACTCAAAATGACAAAAATGAAAAATGGCAGGATTGCTATTTCTTATTCCAACACCATGTAGCGGGCAGTTGTCAGAGTTCTAGAAGAGGAAAATGAGGTAAAAAGGGTGGCAGGTCTTAGATTCATCTGGACATAATGCACTTTTCCAATGGGTCAGTACAAGGACAGAAGAAAATCCCACAGGCAAAGTTTCATTATAATATTTATCAATGTCATTCTGATGGTTCCTGTATCTTTTTCCTGTGTCTATAGCAATTGAAAATAACCTTCAGTAACTGAGTATCCAGGTTGTGGGAATCAGAACTTATATTTATATTGCACTTCTAAATTAAGAGGCATTGTAAAACAAAATAGGATCATTTTAAAAATCCAAAGATAAAGTACATTATAACAGCAACTTTCAGTCCTTTGTTGATAATTTTTGCTTTTTCGATTCCTGGTGTTCGTGAGTCTTTATGTTTTTTTTCCTGTAGCCACAATATTGTATTAATGAATTTCCTACTGTAATATGCTCTGTGAGGCACTGGGAAGAAAATAAGAATCACTTAAGGGGCAGGTTAGGATGCAGCCTTCGGTACCTAAGCATCTGCATTCGTAGAGAAAGGTGGGCAGAATATGCTTTGGCAAACAATTAGTGCATGTGGAGGCTTCAACTCGCAAGCTATAGCTGATTGAGAAACAAAATATTTCTGGTAAATCAACACTTGAAAATCCAAGAGCTAGTTTGCCTTGCCCATTAATTATATGTTTATTCATTTTCCTCTGGGATGTACAAGAGCATGTCGATAGAGGACAGAAGGCAGAAATATCACCCACCAAGTAAGCATAATGTGTGAACTCCAGTCTGCCGATTCCTTTTGATCTTGTCATAGAAGCTTTCAGGCTTCCAGGTCTCCGTCCAGAAAACGATGGATACGGTTTCTCCAAAATTATACAACTAGGAAAAAAATCAATATCAAAATTGACAAGGATGCATTCTTGTAAATGGATAAAACAGTCATAGCCCAGTCACAGAACAGCTTCACATATCTCAAATTTAATATTTTTTATACGACTCAAGTTATTTCGTAGATACTCCAACTTTTTGTTTTAGTTTCGCAGGTGAAGGGGGGAAATTTGCTTTTAGAAAACAATACAACAATTTCCTGCAATGCCATTCTCATTGCTTCAAAAGCACAAGTTGGGACATGTTCCTCCAATTTCTAACAGATGTGGGATGACAGTCAGGGTCTTAATCATTCTCAAGGAAAGAAAGTCCCACCACTCCTGCAAATAGTAACAGGATCTCCTCGGCAACAGTTTACAATTAACACAATCCCCTGATCAGCTGCATACCAAAGATCTCAGCAGCACAGGAACAATAGTCAATCATTTATAGCTACATGTATGTTCAATAATCTTCACTCCGGTTCTAAACCAGGTATTTCTCCAGCTCTTCTTTCCTTTAGAGCTGCAATCACTGGCTGTGATAGAAGTCTATTTCACACAAAATTTTGCTCGTCTCATTGCAATTTGCTAATTTTGCATTTAAGCATACTATTCCTGCAATCTTCATTTAAATTAATTAAACAACACTCACATAATCCCTGCACTCATTTCATTTATGAATCCTGTTTTTATGTGGTAAAAATGGAGTTTAAAATCACTCCACAGCCATTGCCCCTTCCGACCTCTCCGTAACCTATCCCATAAACACTCAGTTCTTCTTAACTTGACCTCTTGTGCGTTCGTCTCTTCCCCACCCCCCCTCACCCCCAGATCTTTTATGACTCAGCATCGGTTTATTTCCTTGCACCTCTGTGCAGTACCTTGCAATATTCTAGTGTGTTGAAGGTACTTTATAAATGCAAATTGTTGTTGCTATTTAGGTATTCCATATCGTACATCAATCTTAATTGAGGACATTAGTACTGTATATACTTCTCCATTACTCTCTGCAATTGTTTTGAATACAGGTACTTAGGTGGTCTCGGTCTGATTTTCCCTTTCTCAGTGAAGGAATTCCAAATCCTTGCTCATCATCTCTCAACACCCTTGAGCACTTTAGAAATATACATCGTACCATTGCTCATTTTCTCCTCCCCCAGCAACAGTAACAGATTACGCAGGAACAGCCTAGTTTGAAGATCTGGAATCATTTCTGTCATTCTTTTTGATTTGATTTATTATTGTCACATGTATCATCATACAGTGAAAAGTATTGCTTCCTGCACGTTATACAGACAAAACATACCGTTCAAAGAGAAGGAAATGAGAGAGTGCAGAATGTAGTGTTACAGTCATCACTAGGGTGTAAAGAAAGATCAACTTAATGCAAGGTAAGTCCATTCAAAAGTCTGACAGCAGCAGGGAAGAAGTGTTCTTGAATTGGTTGGTATGTGACCTCAAACTTTTGTATCTTTTTTCCGAAGAAGGTGGAAGAGAGAATGTCCAGTGTGTGTGAGGTCCTTAATTATGCTGCTGCTTTTCCGAGGCAGCGGGAAGTGTAGACAGAGTCAGTGGATGGTTTGCGTGATGGATTGGGCTACATTCATGACCTTTTGTTGATCCTTGCGGTCTTGGGCAGAGCAGGAGCCATACCAAGCTGTGATACAACCAGTAAGAATGCTTTCTATGGTGCATCTGTAAATGTTGGTGAGAGTCGTAGCTAACATGCCAAATTTCCTTAGTCTTCTGAGAAAGTAGAGGTGTTGGTGGGCTTTCTTAACTATAGTGTCGGCATGGAGGGACCAGGACAGGTTGTTGATGATCTGGACACCTAAAAACTTGAAGCTCTCGACCCTTTCTACTTTGTCCCCGTTGATGTAGACAGGGGCATTTTCTCCTTTACGCTTTCTGAAGTTGATGACAATCTCCTTCATTTTGTTGACATTGAGGGAGAGATTATTGTTGCCACACCAGTTCACCAGATTCTCTATCTCATTCCTGTACTCTGTCTCGTCATTGTTTGAGATCCGACCCACTACGGTGGTGTCGTCAGCAAACTTGAAAATCGAATTGGAAGGGAATTTGGCCGCAGTCATAGGTGTATAAGGAGCATAGTATGGAGCTGAAAACACAGCCTTGTGGGGCACTGGTGTTGAGGATCATCGTGAAGGAGGTGTTGTTGCCTTTCCTTACTGATTGTGGTCTGTAAGTTAGGAAGTTCAGAATCCAGTTGTAGAGGAAGGTGCCGAGGCCCACATCACGGAGTTTGGAGATGAGTTTTGTGGAAATAATAGTGTCGAAGGCTGAGCTGTCGTCAACAAATAGGAGTCTGACATAGGTATCCTTGTTATCTAGGTGTTCCAGGGTTGAGTGCAGGGCCAGGGAAACGGCGTCTGCTGGGGACCTGTTGCGGCGGTAGGCAAACTATTCTGGATCCAGGTAGTCCGGGATGCTGGAACTGATTTGTGCCATGACTAACCTTTCGAAGCACTTCATAATGATGGATGTCAGAGTCACCGGCCGATAGTCATTAAGGCACATTGCTTGGCTTTTCTTAGGTACCGGGATGATGGTCGTCTTCTTGAGGTAGATAGGGACCTCAGATTGTTGTGAAGAGAAGTTGAAGATGTTTGTGGATACCTCCGCCAGCTGATCCGCGCAGAATCTGACTGCACATCCGGGTACCCTATCTGGGCCAGTTGCTTTCCGTGGGTTGACCTTCAAGAAAGCTGCTCTGACATCTGCAATGGTGACCCCAGATACAGGTTCATCCAGGGCTTCCAGGATGGAGGGCATGCTCTCGCTGACCTCTTACTTAAAACGGGCATAGAATGCATTGAGCTCATCAGGGAGGGGTGCGTTGGAGCCGGCGATTTTACGTGCCTTCATCTTGTAGCCTGTCATGTCTTGCAGACCTTACAAACTCTCTTGAAGAAATTAATATCATTTTGAATGCAAGACATTCAAAAGTCACCCAGTATTCTAAGCTAACAGAGATCTGTAAAATATTTCTGGTTAAATTTGCAACAACAATTCTTAAATACAAAATTTCTAGTTACTCTTTTACGCAAGGCTTTAATAGAATAAAATTGTAACCAATTCCATCACCTCCCTCCCATGCCATTTCCTTCACATGCCATTCCATTCTTCTCATGCCATTCCCATCCCCCTCATCAATTCCAGCAATCTCACCTCAGCCATCCTGGAAATAATCTATCCAGTCAGGATAACTTGGGTGTTGGGCACGGATGAATGAACACCGCTCGACAATCACCAGGCAAGAGTGTTCTCTTCCTGTTGGGGAACACTTCAGCGGTCACGGGCATTCGGCCTCTGACCTTCGGGTAAGCGTTCTCCAAGGCAGCCCTCATGACACACGACAATGCAAAGTCGCTGAGCAGAGACTGATAGCCAAGTTCCCGCACACATGAAGACGGCCTCAACCGGGATCTTGGGTTCATGTCACACTATCTGTAACTCCCACGACTTGCCTGGGCTTGCAAAATCTCACTAACTGTCCTGTCTGGAGACAATACACATCTCTTTAACCTGTGCTTAACCCTCTCTCCACTCACATTGTATGTACCTTTAAGACTTGATTACCTGTAAAGACTCGCATTCCAACCATTATTTTGTAAATTGAGTTTGTGTCTTTATATGCCCTGTTTGTGAACAGAACTCCCACTTACCTGATGAAGGAGCAGCGCTCCAAAAGCTAGTGGCTTTTGCTACCAAATAAACCTGGTGTTGTGAGACTTCTTACTCCCTTAAACTGACTAGTCTGGACAGACAAAAACTGGGTATCATCACTTTGACAGAAAAATGCTGGAAAATTTCAGCAGGTCTGGCAGCATCTGGGGAGCGACAGTAGAGCCAATGTCTTGAGTCTGGATGACCCTTTGTCAGAGCTGAGAGGAAAGAGAGTCGGCAAAGATTTATTCTATGAGGGTAGGGAGGGTTGGTGGAATTGGACAAAGGGAATGTAAATGAACATGCAAAAGGCTGAGGAGGTGTTGAAAGTGTCCACCCTCATAATATAAATCTCTGCTTACATTCCCTTTGTCCAATTCCACCACCCTTCCCTACCCTCATAGCATAATTCTCTGCACACTTAATGGATAGAAACAGTTAGCATTCCAGGTTTTGTTGACCCTTCATGACCTGAAACATTGCCACCATTTCTCTCCACAGTTGTTGCCTGCCCTGCTGAGTATTTCTAACGTTTCCTGGTTTTTAAAATTTCATTACACTTTATTTTAAAAGTATGGGAGGAAAAAGTTTGGAAACCCTTAAACTAAAATTAGATCAGTAGTGTAATCTGTTCATATAAAGTTCACAAAATGTTCAGAAACACTAACCGAGAACATTATTGTGAATACAATAGATGAAATAAAGTTTTCAATTTAAAAGGACATCCAATCCAAAGCAAGAAATATGCAAAATTCTACCACTTGTTTTCTCCAATGAGAATGTGAACCACAAAGGAACACAGAAAGAAGCAGACAAAGCTGAGACAATTTTACAAGCAGGGTGCTCTCAGATCACCACTTGAAAAGAAGAATGTTTTCTACGTCTCAATTTATTCCTCACACCATGTCCAGATATCCCCAACCGCAGGACTATTTATATATATTTTATTTTTGGTAACTATTAGAACATGATCCAAATATTGTCAGTAAATGTCTAACATGTGTAGCAAAAACTCAGTGCCGAAGGATTAACCTCAATATATACCATACCCACACAGAATAGTTCCAGCACATCAGAAGAAACCCCATTATATTTGTACTTACGCAAAAGAGAGTCACCATACTGAAAATAAAACTGAAGTGGCCAAGCAAATCTATTACTAATTCTCTTAGGGAACACCAACTAAAAACTAACTTCAATTTTAGACCACATCAGCCACAGATTAGGGTGAAAACTGGTTACATATCTGAAAATTAAAAATGAATACCAAAGAAAGATAAAACTACCCAGTGAGGATTACTATTAAAACATTCTTTAATTTGATTTTAGCTGATGTTTTTCCCATAGATTTTTAAGTACAATGAGAATTTAATCTACACCTTTAATTCATTACATTTTCACACTCAACTTCAGCAGCAGACACTTTACAGGCGGAATTCTCTCAAAAACATTCGAAGTGTCGAATTCGCATGAAAACTGGATTCACATGAAAATTGCCTTGTAAAATTATAACTAAAGTACACGGTATTGTGTTAAGCCATTGGAGCCTGCAGCTGTACAGAAGATGCTACACAATTTGGTTGAAGTGAAATAAATACTTCTGTATAAGTTTTGAGAAGTAACTGTTATGCTCAATTATCACATAGGCAAATTTATGTCAAAATAATTCTCTTTTAAACAGAATTTTAAAAATAATTCACTTCCAGACTACAAAATACTCCAGTAGCAAAAGAATCGTATTTAATTAATTTAAGGATCCAAATTATACTTAAAGTGCCAAATAGAAAAGAGGAAAAGCTGAAAATACTCAGCAGGTCAATCAGTAATTGTAGAGAGAAACAAAATTAAAGTTTCAGGTCAATGAACTTTTGTCATCTTAAAGTTGCTAATGTAACCATGAATTAAGAACATTCAGACATTAGAAACAGGAGTAGGCCGTTTGGTCCCTTGATCCTGCTCCACAATTCCATAAGATCATGGCTGATCTGACTCTGGCTTTACCTCGACTTTCCAGCCTACCCCCCATAACCCTTGACTTCTTTGTCAATCAAAAATCTATCTCCGCCTTAATATATTCAATGATTCTGCCTCTACAGTTCACTGGGGAGGAAAATTTCAAACACTAATGACCCTCAGAGAAGAAATTCCTCTTCATCGCCGTCTTAAATTGAAGATCCCTTATTTTACACTGGGCTTCCAAGTCCTATATTTTCCCACGAGAGGAAATACTCTCTCAGCATCTACCCTGTCAATCCCCCCTCAGAATAACACATCTTTTAATAAGATCACCTCTCATTCTTCTAAACTCCAATAAGTAACTGATATCTGATTATCAGTACTATTGATCTCAGTTGATTTGTTATCTAGACCTTATGGCAATATCAATTACAGATAGCCCCACTTTAGCAACAGCTAAACAGCAACTTTGGTTTTCCATGATCAACCGTGCATCCAGCTACCCTTGCACAAGTTTCTGTAGCATTTGCAAGTATACAATGGCAATAGCACCATTAGTTTTGCCATTATTTTGACAGCAAATTATAGCCCAATATTTCTAAACATAAATATTCAGTCAGCTATTAAATACAAATATTAGTCCTGAATCCTGAAGCCACTTCCAATAACTCTAATGACCCCATCAAGAGAAATTTCATTGTGTGTGCTTCCACTGCTTACTCAGGTAACCTTACAAAACAACAGTAACCTTCCCAATAGAAGGCCATAGCTTGATTATCCAAAACTTTGTCATTCAAAGCTGCCAGCTTCAGCTGGGTACTGTTATCTCTCAGTTGATCAATTAAATAAAGACACTATTACAGAAGTGAAACTGGAAGTGAGGCTTTCATGTCAGTATCAAGGGAAGGGTCCCACTCAGTCCACACAAACCTGCTTGATTGTAACATTGCACTTCGTGCGCGTTGTGTCTGCCTCCCAAAATTAATATTCCATTATTTTAATCCTTTAAAAAGTATCTGGTTGAGTACTTGGCACGCCATAACATCCAAGGCTATGGGCCAAGTGCTGGCAAGTGAGATTAGGTAGGCAGGCCAGAACCTTTCATGTGTCGGTGCAGATTTGATGGGCCAAAGGGCCTCTTCTGCATTGTAGTATTCTGTGATTCTGTAATATATAGAAGAGCGGGGCTGGGATAGAATGATTTTTGGTCCCTCAGGGAATTGAGGGATATGGGGAATGGGCAGGAAAATGGAGTTGACGCCCAAGGTCAGGCATACTTGTATTGAATGGTGGAGCAGGCTCTATGGGCTACATAGTCCACAGCTGCTCCTATTTCTTTTCTGGTTCTTGTGGAAGAAGCTAGGTGGGAATATAAATTCAAGTATACCAACAGGGTGAAAAGAGTCAGAGTAGGTCTAGCTAAATCATAAAGTAATGATTACTTGATACTAATCTTGGGTTTTAAAAGCTTGCAGATTATAGGAACAGATACTTTTGCGGACTTGTTAAAGACCAAGTTAGGAGTAGGAGAACAGTGGGATTTCAACAGACAGGAAGAACAGCATGTAGGACGCTATAAAAGATCAGTCAAGCATAAATAATTGCCCTTTTCCCATTTAAGCGCATCTCTCAGTTTAACATCCAGCAGTACATTAACTCCCCTAATATCCTGGCCTCCTTTGTGCATGACAATGATTACAAACATTTATCACAGAATCCCGACAGTACAGAAGGAGGCCATTTGGCCCATCGAGTCTGCACTAACCATAATCCCACCCAGGCCCTATTCCCATAACCCCACGCATTTACCCTGCTAATCCCCCTGACACTAAGGTCAATTTAGCATGGCCAATCAACCTAACCCGCACATCTTTGGACTGTGGGAGGAAACCAGAGCATCTCCCCTACAAACTGACACTACTCTTCTCACAAGTAATTTCTGTCTACTACCTGTTAACTAATTTTGTCTCCAGCACTAAATTCTATTCTAAATCCCCAAGTCTAAGATTAATAGAAACATTTCATGTAAAACTGTTAATCTCCTAGTTAGTTTATTTGTAATATCCTCACAGTTAAGTTTTCAATCTTTTCTATCTAATTGTAACTACAGAATCTCTTGTCAGAACCCCCCCTTCTGCTCCTTCACCGTTATCTCTGGTGTCCCTAAGGATCGATCCTTGGCCTCCTCCTAGTTTCTCATCTAATTGCTGCCCCTCAATTGCATCATCCAAAAGCACAGTGTTCGCTTGCAAATAATGTTGACAACATCCAGTTCTACATTACCATCATCTCCCTCCCTCCTCTGCTGTTATCCCAGAACTCAGGGCCTCGGCAACTTAAGGTGCAGCCACCAGTAATAGAGCTATTAAAATCAGGGATACTCAAGATGGAACAAAATAGAGCAGCGCAGCAACCACAAGGGTTGTGGGGCTGAAGGAGATTAGAGTTAGGGAGAGGCAAGACCATGAAGAGATTTGAAAACAAGGATGAGAATTTTAAAATCAAAAGTGTTGCGTTACCAGGAGCCAATGCAGATCAGTGAGCAACGGGATGATAGGAGAACAGGACTTGGTGTGAGTTAAGACATTAACAGCAGAGGTTTGGGTGCTCTCAAGTTTATGGAAGGTACGATGTTGTTGCTAAATTATCAGACTGCTTCTCTAACATGCAGTACCAGATGAGCAGAAATTCCCTCTAATTAAATATTGGGAAGACTGAAGCATTTGTTTTCGGTTTCTGCTCCAAATCCCAAACCTTAGCTACAGCACCATCCCTCTTCCTGCCAAAACATTCCTGGTTGGTCCCCCACATTATACCCTCCATAAACTTGAGATCATCCAAAACTCTGCTGCTAATGTCTTAACTCACACAAAGTCCTGTTCTCCTATCATCCCGTTGCTCACTGATCTACATTGGCTCCTGGTAACGCAACATTGTTAATTTTAAAATTCTCATCCTTGTTTTCAAATCTCTTCATGGTCTTGCCTCTCCCTAACTCTGTAATCTCCCTCAGCCCCACAACCCTTGTGGTTGCTGCACTGCTCTATTTTTTTCCATCTTGAGTATCCCTGATTTTAATAGCTCTATTACTGGTGGCTGCACCTTAAGTTGCCTGGGCCCTAAGCTCTGGGATACCCTCCCTATACCTCTATATCTCACTTTCCTCCATTAAGATACACTTAAAAACCTACTTCTTTGATTAACCACCATCTGACCTAATATCTTATGTGGTTCAGTTCATATTTTGTTTAATAGTGCATCTGTAAAGCATCTTGGATGTTTTATTAGGTTAAGAGTACTATATAAATATAAATTGTTATTGCTTAGGCATAATCTTCCCCTTCTAAATTCATGCTTGCTGTTTGCCATTAGACTATTGTTGTACTGATACTTCTCCAGTCTACTTCTTAGAATGTAGAATCAGAGAATTTTACATCATATAAGGAAGCCATTCGGACCATCGTATCTGTGCCTTCTCCTTGAAAGAACTGTCCAATTAGTTCTACTTCTTTCCTCTTTCCCTATGGCTCTGCAATTTTTTATTTTAAAATATGAACTCAGGCCACTTCTGAATTATTAAATAACATTTTTCCATTATTTTACTACTCATCATTGTGAGACTAACTAACCTTTGGTTCTTGGGTCAGGTCTGTTTGCTTGCTCCAGTCCAGTGGAACACTCTCAGTAACAATGATTCTTTCACACTGTTAATCAGTCCAATATAGATTTTCACTATCTCTTTCAACACCCTGGGGAAATTATCATAACAGGAAATAAATGGGATGATGATATATCCCATCTGTCCTAGATTTATTAGCCCTCTGTTATCAGAAAGCTAATAATACTTCTGCTTCATTGATTTCAAAATATTCTATAAAATTTAGTGCGCAATCATTGCCGGATAGCAAGTTAGCATTATCCCTCGTTGACAAATGTTTGTAGAAAACATCTATTAACTATTTGGACTCATTGCTGAGAATTCATCATAAATCTTACCCTTTAGAATTCTAGCTTTCTCTAACTATTCCCAAAGTTTTCTTCATTCTTTTTCCATGCAAGTTTTTTAACAGATGGCTTTATTTCCATTTAATTTGTCCTCAGACATAGGAGACACTAGCAAGGCTGCATTTAGTGTCCATCCTTGTAATCCTCATGAGGATGGTCCTCCCAGAGTGGTGTTCATAGCCTTAGTTATACATTTTATGGACTTCCTGTTCAACTTATCCTTATTTCTCTTGGGCATGTGTCATTCTCATTATTTTGTTATATTTTGAAAAGCATTTAATTTGTCCTCAACTTGGAAAACTTTCAATAATACTTGGCAAGTTGTGATTTTAGTAGAGCAAGAAAAGGAAGTTCAGAGAAGCAGTGACTATTGGCTATATCAACAGAATCAATGATCAATGTGATGTAGAAAGGGGCCAAGCCTAGAAGCAAAAGTAAGATTGCCAGACAGGTAAGAATGTTATTTTTGTATCCTGCCCAAGCCATGTCAGAGGTTCTGTTAACAGTATTCCAGTCTCAGAGTTACTAAAGAGAAAATAAGTTAGAGAAAAAAATGTGCTTTTTGGATCAGCTTTAGCAATAAGGAAAGGGAAGAGCAGAGAAGATAACGGCAAAGGTTATTAACAGCAGAGTGATGGTAGAGCGAGAAGTAAATGTCAGATAGGAATTGAAAGAAAAAAGATTTTAATTTCCCAAAGGATGTGGAGTTTAAGATGTAGTGATTCAATAACTGTGGAATGAACATGGCGTGCAATCTAAAAAAAGTTGACTAATATGTATCATCATCAAAAATATATCAAGGGCTGAAGAGTAGCTCTCTGATATGGAGAAAGAACAGAGTAGAGTCTCGAGATTCTCACTTTAAGGGAAAAAATCAGATGGTGAGTAACTAACTGCAACCGACAATGAAATGCAGGGAAACTAGACAACAAACTTCAGCGAATATAAAGCCTTAATCTAAGGCCATGTAGCTATAGTTTGCATGGGATGTCTAGTGAAACAGCATCTTTCATGAGGATATTTGAAAACATACCATTAAAAATCAGAAATATATAAAATTGTATTTCTCACTAGATAATTAAATCACAGACTTATTTTTGTGATGAGTCCACATGTAGCTTTTGTCACTAAAATAGTTTTACATTTGGCAACCAAACGGGCAGCAACATATCCCTGTATGGGAAGAGCACCCATAATCAGGGAACGATTTGGTTCCATATTGAGAAAAAGATACATTAGTTCTTAACATACTATTTAGTTTACATTTTTCTTTCCTGCTATTGGAAGAGATAAGGATAACAGCCTTGCACTTTTCCAGCAATTGTGTTTGTAAATTAAGCATTTAGTATAGTTCACATCGCACAACTGGGATGATATCCCTAACTTTGCTTTAAATGCTGATAGGATTCACCAAATGAGGCATGACCACACCCACATACTGTTTCTAAAAATGTCAATAATAACTATTCCTTGTTGGTGTGGTAACACTCTCACCTCTGATTTGGAAGGTGAGGTGGGAAGTTGTCAAGAGTTTAAAATCCAGTCCAGGGATTGAGCATATATCTATCTAGGTTGCCATATCAGTGCAATGCTGCATTGTTCTGAACATTGCCTTTCAGATAAGACATTAAACCAAGGTTTGTTCTTCCTGTAAAGATGGAGCAGGCACATTCCAAACGACATTTACTCTTCAACCAACACCATCAAAACAGATTAACTGGTCACTTATCTCATTGTTGTTTGTGAGATATTTCTGTACATAAAATGGCTGTTATGTTTGTCTACAAAATAGCAATGATAACATTTTCAAAGCAATTAATTGGCCGTAAAGCATTTTAAAACTTCGAGGATTCGAAAGGCACTGAACACTGCAAGTTCTTATTGCCTTTGTTCTTTATGAACAGGAGTACAAAGCATTTTCAACTGGTTATGAGCTTCTCCAGATGCTCACAGCATGCTCTGTGCTCTCCACTGTAATCCATGAATATATTGTTGAAACAAATGTTACATTTTGTTTCAGTGCTGAGATATTCCTCTAATCTTCAAGACACTAAGTATTATACATGAGCAGATTACTAATTATGGACATGGAAAATAGTTGCGATTTCAAAATAAATCATTAGCAAAAGCTGTCACAATTAGAAAAAGTTTTTCCAAAATTAAAATACTAACAGATATAATTCAGCATCATTGCCCATAACTCAATTTGTATCATCTGATGCATACCCTGATTAGACAGAATATCAACTTCAAGAAAAGACAGTAAAGATGTTTCCTGTTGTGATGGAAGAAAAAAATTAAACTTTTCACTGTTAGAAATTTATTTCCTCATCTTTAGACTCTGATTGTGTTTAATACTATTTAGCAATCAAAACTGAATGACACAACTTAAAACAATGGCCCTGAATTCCAATAAGGTATGAGAAGGTATCCTGTATTTTCCAATGATTTTAACTGGTAACAGCCAGGTAAAACCATTTTTTCCAACAGCAAACAAGGAGTCTAGGAGTCTTGAACACATTAGTTTGCATATCGCTCTGAAATAGAGATAACAGCCCTGTAGGTGTACCAACAATAAATGGGCAATAAATGCTAGCCTTGCCAGTTATGCCCCCACCCATGAACAAATAAAGAAAATCCAAAATGGATTGTGCATGCAGCTGGATGATGGGAGATAACAGAGATGGATTGTATATGAAGATGGATTACAGAAGTAGCAGACATGGATTGTGTTTGTAGTTGGAGTACTGAGATAGGAAAAATGGATTAAGGTTTATTTAAAATCATGTTTTAATCACTTCTCAGCCTTTTGGCTAAGATCAAGCATCAGATCAAGCCCAAGATCAGGTTCAATACATTTTCTTGCAGCTTGGATCTTGTCGGGGGGGGGGACCCTGAATTGGATTCAATTTGAATCTGAATTGGGTTTTCGAGCAAGCAAGGAGATGGATGAAGGGCTTGCCCTGTCCACCCTGCGCTTTTGTTTTGTAACTTTAAGAAAGGAACACAAAAAAAAGCCTTGTTTTAGGTTGGACAGGACTCCAATCCTATGTTTACACGGAATTCTTGACATTTCGTTAACATTTATTTATTCAATGAATGTGAGCATCTCTGGCTGGGCCAGTATTTATTGCCCATCCCCAACAGCCCTTGAACTGAGTGACTTGCTAGACCATTTCAGAGAGCAGTTCAGAGGGCAATTCACATTGCTGTGAATCTTGAGTCACATGTAGGCCATATCAGGCAAGGTTGGCAGATCTCCCAGATGGGTTTTTATGACAATCGACAATGATTTTGTGGTTAGCATTAGACTTTTAATTCAAGATCTTTTAAAAATTGAATTCAAATTTCAACATCTGCCATGGTGATCTGAACACCCGTCCCCAGAGCACTGCCCTTGGTCTCAATTACTAGGCCAGTGACAAGACCACTATGCTAATTTAATTTGTACTCTAGTTATCCATGTTCACAGCTAGACAAAGTTCCATTTTGGTTTCATACTTGCTCAATGAACGTGGCAGAGACAACTCCACCATATTATGTGCATCTGTTGGCATAGCTTCTGTTGACATAGCTTCTGTTGACATAACTGTGAACAGGAAAATATTTTACTGACGTTATTGACAATTCAGTGAAAGGTTCCAGCCAATGAGCAATGTTATCAATAAAACCAATCAAATCCCGTGTGATATCTTGAGCAGCATTTAATTGAAACTAACACCCATTTTTGGACCCCCACACAGATAACTGGCACAGCTATATTTGGAGTTTTGGACATCCAGACTTCAAAAAAAAAACAAACCAATGCTTTGAAAAGAGTTCAGAGAAGCACACCAAATAAATGTCTAGAATTCAACAAACAGCGTGAAGATGCCTGAAGACTTGAGAGTGTTAGGTGTTTGAGGGGGAAAAAGGGTGTTTGGAATTTAAGCTTTTTGGAGATGGAAATGAAGGAGATGAGGAAGTTCATTTGAGGTCAACCAAGTCAGTAAGACTGAGAATAACGATATTTTGCCTTGGGTATCATCTAAATGAGACCAGCAAGTTGCAATAGCATGTTGGATGCTCCGTGCAACATTCTGGCCAACTGGTTTTGGGCTATATTCAGAGGAAATACATGTGGCAAAGTCAGTCTTGATTAGCACAGGCACCTAATTTGTTTGTGCAAAGGACCTGTTTAGATGTAGCCACGGGAGAATCTTTTTCTTCTTTTACCGATATAGTGATTGTACATTTCTGCTGTGGAATGTTTGCGTGCAAGTCACCTGCCATATTGGTCACTTAAGCACCTTTTGTTTTCTGTACTTCTAAAGCATGTGCAGCACATTAATAGGGACGGCACAGTGCTAGCACTGCTGCCTCACAGCGGCAGGGAAACGATTCCCGGCTTGGTTCACTGTCTGTGCAGAGTCTGCATGTTCTCCCCGTGTGCGTGGGTTTCCTCCTGGTGCTCCGGTTTCCTCCCACAGCCTGAAAGACGTGCTGGTTAAATGCATTGGCCTTGCTAAATTCTCCCTCAGTGTACCCAAACAAGCACTGGAGTGAGATGACTATTGTTAATGGAAGCCTACTTGTGATACTAATAAATAAACTAAAACAAAAATCTGCATGTTTGAAAATGTGTGTTTTCCAAGCTACATCAGAGGGAGGTAATTAATTTTTCTCCTGGTGATGTTTTCTAAAAGCATGGCTAACATTTGCAAATTACAAAAATACAGTTTATGAGACAGATAAAAGCAAAATACTCGAGATGCTGGAGACTTGAAATAAGAATAGAAAATGTTAGAAAACTCAGCAGATCTGGCAGCATCTACGGACAGAGAAACAGAGTTAATGTTTTGAACCCAAAGTTCCACTTGTATTAAATGTCTGTAAATTCTGAAATGCTTTATAGGGGGTGGGCAAAACCACATTTTTGGTGCTTGACCTTGGTGAAAGGCGAGCTTCATAACTTTAAGGTGAAAGCCTCAAAATAATTTACAACTATATAAAAATGTAACTAAATTTCATCAAACCTCAGATCACTCAACTTCTAATCTTTCCAAAGTGCAAAGGTTGAATCCCTAAAAAAGGGTGTTTGGAATCTAAGCTTTTTGGAGATGGAAATGAAGGAGATGAGGAAGTTCACATTATTCAAGGGCCATTTAAAGTGTGAACATAAAATCAATAGAACCAGAAACAGTCTATTACATCAGTATTGATAAATAATTTCTACCAGATTTTTATTTTAATTTTCTTTTGAAAAAATAAATCCCTGTATCCAGTTAGACAATGTTTATTTGTACAAAACCTTCTATTACGTGGGCAAGTGCTCTGTACTGCCGGAAGAATCAGCCCCAAACAATACCATTTACAACAAGTGACTTTTTTATACTAGGATTTAAGACTGCACAGAGCTTTATAGGAGGGAATGGAACCATTATTTTACAAAACATATGCATGTGAAGGCTTCAACGGAGAAATGCAAAGTATCCCAATATATCCTAAAATATTTAGTTCTCATCAAGAAAGAGATTAAACGGGAAAGGCTGGCTATAGTAGAATGTTGCTGTATTGGCTGTAAACACCATAATACTACATACGTAGTTCAACACGTCAAACTATATAAATAATAGTACTGGTTACCACAAGAGACTTCAGCTGTTTATAATGCAGTGAAGTGAAACAGATGTGTTTTACAAACACAGCTAAAGGTAAAATTAAAGAACAGGAACTTCACACTGACAACAGAGCCCATAATATTAACCATGAAAGTGGAACAGACTTCTCTTTCCTCGTGTGGTTACTGCTGTGGACCAAAAAAAAAAGTAATTTCAGAAGGTTATTGGTCACTGTGAACCACAATCCATTTGGTCACAAAATAGCTATTTCTATATTATAGATGTTTGAGTTGTGGTATTGTAACCAAACAAATTATTCCCTGTTGGTTACTTCCAGCAAGACCCTGTGCTCAGCATTATAGCTGTCAAACTTCCCTTTTGAAAATCCTAAATCACTGATTATTCTCCATCTGTGGGAAGTTGTATCAAACTAATTGTGGAATGAGACCAGATCACCAGCAAAGTTTAAAGTACAGAAAATAAACAGCATCACAGTTTTAATTTTAGTCATGGCTCAATGGTAACACTCACACCTCTGAGTCTCAGGGTTGTGGGTTCAAGTCCCTCACCAGGGACTTCAGCAGAAAATCTAGGCCGATGCTCCAGTACAGCCCTGAGGGAGTGAAACTTGGATGCAGAATATCTTATGACACTATTCAAACAGGAGAGCTCTTCCTCGTGTCAAGACGAATATCGGTCCCTCAATCAACATCACTACGTGGCCATTCTCACATCACTGTTTCATGGGAACTTTCTGCTTGTCAATTGGCTGCCGTGTTTCGTACATTACAACAGTGGCCACATCTCAAAAGGTACTTTGTTGGCTGTGAAGCTCTTTGTAATTTCCCAAGGTCATGAAAAGCACTCTATAAATGCATATCTTTCTTTTTAGGCAACTTAGCAAAGCTTACTATTTTAAAATGTTACCAAAATAACCAAAGCAAGTATGGCAAAGGGGATGGTGGCAGGTGGGATTGCTCTTAAACCTATAAAGTGGAGGGGTGGGGATGGTACTAACGTCAAGTTACTGTGAACCAAACAGTGTTTGTGGAGTTACAGTGGTTACAATTAATTTAGTAAGAAGTTTAACAACACCAGGTTAAAGTCCAACAGGTTTATTTGGTAGCAAAAGCCACACAAGCTTTCGAAGCTTTGCTGTGTGGCTTTTGCTACCAAATAAACCTGTTGGACTTTAACCTGGTGTTGTTAAACTTCTTACTGTGTTTACCCCAGTCCAACGCCGGCATCTCCACATTACAATTAATTTATACATTGTTCATTGTGCATCACCCCATTTAAATATTATTTTGAGCTTAAGACACTAAACTCTTGAGACCATTACGTGCACAGTAACAACAATACTGGTATCATTGCTATAAATGTGAAAGCTGAAACTAAGTTGGTGGATGATGTCACTTAGGTTAACAGGGAAGTAGTGATAGATGAGACAGTCCATTCCAATGATAAAACAAACATAACTTCACAAACCGCCGCTGAGAAGTCCGTGGTAGAATGGTGTCTAGTTTTTACATTAGCACAAATTTTCTGATCTGTTAAACAAGCCAAGGAGCTATAGTTTCCTGGCCAACATGTCATCCTCACCTAATATCAGCAAAAACAGTTACTAGTGCTATTGAAAAACAGCCACCAAGTTTCCCTATACTGTAAAAGTCACTATACGTCAAACTGAATTAGTTGTGCATAATGTGCTTTGGATGTTTTAATAAGATGAGTGCATTATATAACAAAATTACAAGTCAACTCTTGTACTGAAGCAATGCCTCTGGATTTAAGAAATAAAAGGAAGAATGAAATTAAAGGGAAATTGTAAAAATTACATAATAACGCTAATTAACTAATCAAATGCTCACTGAAGTCAGAAGCATTGTGTCATGCAAAGAATATTGAAAATCTGCAACTTTCTCCCCAAAAAGCTGTTGAAGCTGGGTTAATAGAAAATTTCAAGCCTGAGATTGATAGATTTTTATTGGGCAGGGATATTATGAGATATGGAACCCGAGTGGGTAAATGGAGTTAAGAAACAGATCAGCCATGGTCTAACCGAGCAATGTAACAGGCCTGAGGAGTTGAATGGCCTTCTCCTGTTCTTGTGTTTTTAGTTTTTAAGTGGCATTACTACCAACGAGTTTGTTCACAGAACAGGGCCAGGCTTTTCTTCCCTTGTCTGGTTACATCTGTGACTAAAGTTGCTAAATTACAAAATATGCACTGCAGGGAGCTTGAACAAACGCTGATGTTATTCTTTTCCCTCATATTTTATGAGATGATTTAGGAAACAACATTGGTGAAGCACCCTTCACATAAGGCACTCACTGATGAAGAGAAAAAAAATCACAAAATATTTATGAATTGAAGTTCCAATCCATTCATTCAATCTATCTTATTTCATCCTTTCAGAACAATCCCGGATTCTCTCAATTTCTCCATCCAATGATTTATTAGATGAGCATTTTCCTCCATCTCTTTGTGCTAGTCCATTCCAAGTGCAGATTATTCTTTACTGGGAGAAAAACGTCCTGATAAACAGTCCTAAATTTTCTTTTTACCATCTTTAACAGTCCCCCTCCATCTGCTCCATCCCATCATATTCCCACAGCTTCATTTAAGTAATTATCTGCAAAGGCACAACACACCTCGATAAGGTTCATTCTCAAATATCACCCTTTCTGATGCATTACTTCCTCTCTTCCTCATAACTCAGAAACCTAACACTTTATGGGGATGGGGGAGAGGGCGAAGTGAGCTGGCTTGCCTCCCTACCTCCCCACCCCTAGCAACCAGCATCAAAGTTGGGGGTGTGCCTACCTCCGCATGCTTCTTGGACAATCCTGACTGCGATAGTAGCTACACTAACAACTGAGTTATGATTTTCAGTTCAGCTTATCACTTGCCTCATTTATGCTTGCTAGCAGCAACATACATTCATGAGCAATGTCCCATTTTCTGTAAACAAAAGGAACGTGTTCAAGCCTTGTGCCTTTGTTGAATTATCCAGGAGCGTGGGCAGCCTATAATTCCCCATTGCCTTCTCCATGGCAATGCCTCGGCCAATTAGAGATGACTTGCCAACAAGTCAGAACCCCTTTCTTGTGATTGTTTGAAATTGGCAATATTGCATTGTCCTGATGATTGCAAGACAAAAAGCTTCAGCAGCATGTATTTCTTTCCAGCAATATTTTTTATCTTACTTCAAGCTCCAAAACAGAGAAAATCCAACATCAGGTAAAAAATAGTCTCTGTTATTAGACCAAATAACTCCAACTTGTTACGATTTAGGACCATGGTTCTCAAAACATTTTTGGTTGAAAGAGTCCTTTTCAGATGGCATGGCAATTATGAACCCCAATCTAAATCGTATTATATCATATTCATAATATGTAAGTGTTACATGTAAAGTGGTTTAATAATATCCTTAAGAAAACAGGCATTTATTTACAGATACAAGTGAAATTGATGGGCCTGCTTCTCACTGTAGAGTTTGTCTATCCAAGAATGATGTTTGCCAATTACTCTTGTAAATCATTCTATATAAAAGTCCATGGTTCTTGATTTTCAGGGAAAAATGGACGGAATTGTAAAATACGGTCCCCCAAAACAGCCATAAAAATACCATATAATTAAAAACTGAATTTCCCTTTACTCAATTTAGTAAAGCAGTGGACCTACAGAGTACTGAGACACTGGCTAAATGATCATTTAAGACTATTAACTTGACAGCTTTGTGCTTTGAGTGACAGTGTATCAATGAAAGATGCTGCAGATTTTGTTAACACTTGCCAAATCACTCTACAAAGGGCTTTTAACCCTTTTAAAAGCTCAGCACCTTAAGAAGTGGCAAGCAACCTGGAGTGGCTACCCAGTGGCAAGATGAGATCTCAGCCTTGACCATGATACTCGAGTGGTTGCCCAAGTAGAAGGATTAGCTTGCTTGGTAAGCATTTTTACATCATTTTGTGGACCCTTGAAAAGGTCTCTACGTGCCCCAGTTTGAGAACCATTGATTCAGAATACAAAAGGCAACATTTGTCCCATTCAGTTGTTCATCCACCAAAATCAATAACTCCAGATCACAGCTACCAATGTCTCTTAAATGACTTCCAAAGTTTTTGCCTCCACTATCCTACCAAAATATCCAGTTTTATGCCAGATTAACCTTTTTCTATAGCTTTAGTACATCCACTCTCAAACACTTCATTTCATGAATTAAAAATGTTTCCATACTTTCTTCATAATTTAATCCCATGGCAACAAGGGCCTTGCTTTATATCTCTCTTCTGCATCGAGTCTGAAGCTTGAACATGTCTTCTTGCCTCAGTGACTAAAACAGACATACATTCTTGGGTGTGGTCTGACCACAGCACTGTATAGTTTCAGTCTGACATACTCTAGATTTATACCTTATTGCTAGAACATAGTCAGCATTCTTTTTGATCAGTTTACTCTTGCTCTAGACTAGATATGTAGGCTGAAGTTTTAAATACTTGCAATTTTTATGTTCTGCAAAAGCATGAGAAACAAGCTTAAGAGACCAAAACAAAACACTGGAAAGCTTATGAACACAGAAAAAGAAAGTCCCCAACCATGAAGTACTGAGTCCGTTAAAACCTTTATCTCTTTCAAGTTCACACTGCACAAATACAGGTGGTTTTATCATGAACTCCACCCTTCATACTTACATTCTCACTTAGGTCTGTTAATTTTTTCCTTTTATTGCAGCCACAGTGAGATAGGATGTGTCTCTGTACCAATCATGCTCCTGTTAGCAGAACTATCAACACAATGCCGCAATGGCTTTGCTGGTAACTAAATGCACTTTCTAGATTTTTCAGATGAGTAACACATCATGAAAGTTGTCGAAGAGACTCAGTCATCCCTGAGGAACAATAACTTGCTTTTATATATTACCTTTAATTGTAACAATTATTCCAAGGGCTTTTCAAGGTTACCATGTCAGGAAGTGGAAAATTGGGATGGGAACGACTGAAAGCTTGGTTAAAGATGTTTCTAAATGGAGAAAAGGTTAATTGTGGTACATCAAAATGTGATTTAAAAGGACAAATCAGCGCTTTTACAGAAGCAAACAGAAAGAACATAAAATGTCCAAATCAGAGGCCATCACTCCTGCAAAAACAGAATGAACTTAAAGGCTCGGAGGAAAATCTCCCAGGAGATCCTGTGCATCAGTGTACTTAATGGTTGATCACAAACAACAGAAATGTTACAAAGACAGAGAGAAGGAGGCAACCTGTCTACCAACAGAGACAACAGGACATGTAATATATAATTATATCTCTTTAAAATTAGAAGTTAGATCTTAAGAGCTCAGAAATACAACAGCTGGTTAGGACTGGAAATAGCTGCACCATAAAACCCGAAACATTCCAGTTTGATCCCTTGGTCTGTCCTAACTGACCACAGTAAGAAGTCTAACAACACCAGGTTAAAGTCCAACAGGGTTTATTTGGTAGCAAAAGCCACTAGCTTTCGGAACAGGCTCATCCTGACTGACCATGGCAGCGATGCTTTAGTTAGCCTCAAAATTATGATGAGGAAGGAAAATGATTTGATCTATTGTCTACAACATGATGATGTAGATTCACCCGATACCACCATTTACCCCAAATTCACATTTATTATGAACTCCTTTTGGAGAAATATCTTTGAGCACGTTTTTGATTGAGAGAAAGGATAATCAACTAGAGCTCCTGATCATAATCACTATCAGAAGGTGGCTGCAGGGCAACAGCAGGTTTGGGTTCAGCAATAATGGGCACTGCAGTCAAATAGCTTGATACCACTCACTGTTTAGGCTCACATATATAAAATGATCACTTAGAGTATTTGAAGATGATTTGAAACAAAAAGAATCAAGGAGGGAAGGAAGAGAAAGAGCTAAAAGATCCAGCAAGGATATTTACTATATTGTATCTGAAAAACTATAAACCCCTCCTCTTACTAATTGAATGGCAGTACAGCCTTTCTGTATAATTTACTCAATCTACCTAGTTTCAGGATGCAGATTAAGAATTTATGCCTTCTCAGATAACAGAAAAAGCAGCACAAGCTCAAGGTCTGATTGCCCCATGATGAATTTTAAAAGACATATACATTATCGAGCAGCTACATTAACCAAATGATATAACTTTACATTAAGTTTGGGAATTTTCATGATACTTTCAATAACACAACTATTCGTTGTGGCTAAACCACAAATCCATTTCTAAACTGGATCAAACATTTCCCTTATCAGTGACCTTAAAATAAATAATTGTTACGGACTGCTTCCTGAGAGGAAACACTACCAAGATGAATGTTATCTTTTCAAGTGTTACCTATCTCAATCCTTTAGCTTGCACAGATGTTACACATCTCTATCCTTTTTATCCGAGCATTTGATCTACTTATATCAATACTTTGCTAAATCTGGAGGAGCTAAATGTTTACAAACATTATAAGCAGAAGGAGAACTATTCAATTTATTGCAAGCCCTAGACTTTTTTGAAAAACTGAAACAAAATTAATAAAGTGATTCATTGAAAAAGTAGCTTGACTGATATAATTTACATCGCCTCTGGATTTCCCTCCATGTCGAAATGATTGACTCCAGGCACTGACAGAAAAACTGTGCTGCCAAACCAAAAGTCATGTCCCTTGACCTATCAAAGACAGACCAGTACAGGTATCTATAATCCTTGGCATTTTATCCAAGATAAAGTAAACAAACACTTAAAATGGACTGTGTTTCCCCCACTTGTTAATATCAGCAAAAGAGCCACTGTAAGTAAAGTGAGATTTTGTCACAAACAAAACAGAGAAAAATGTTCTCTACTATCTCCAATCTCATGATATAATTAATGAAGTTATTAAAAGCACAATTTAAAATACAAAGAGCATTGGTCACAGCACTTCAAAGACAGATTTCTAATGGGTGGAAGAAATGGACCGTGGCGTACATTAACTTCCTGGGTTCCCAAAACCCAAATTATTCGCAGCAACATATTTCTAATCAACTAGAAAAAATAAGTAACAAAATACTGCAAAGGGACTTCCTCTATGTTCTAATGAAATTAAAAACTTGTTTGAGATTCTGCTTCATCCATTACACAGCAAACCCCTGCCTCTGGGGTTCTTTGTGTATATTTTGGAAACGGTTCAGAAATTAAGCCATAACATCAATAACTGTCAAATGGAAAAAAAACTCTTGTAACACAGTATATAATTGTCTTGGAATTCTGATCAAAAATTATTATATGTTGCTGTGAAAAAATCCAAAATGCATGAATGACCACAAGGAATCTATTGCCAAAATCTAGCAAAAACCTGAAACTACCAACAAAGGAAACCTGTAGAAAATGATAAAAGATTTTGTGTAGATTTGAATTCTGACGTGGTAAAGACAACAAGTATGTTCTTTAGGGACAGACACTTAATCTCAAAGTTAACAGACAGGTCCAGAATTAAAACTGAAACTTACTCTGTACATCAAAAGAAAATAGCATATTTCCCACACTACATACAATAAATGAGACACCCAAATATCCAACAAAAACAAGCTTAAGACTAGTAAATATCACAAAAACCTATCTTCAGAAATCCTTTCAGCTACAACATTGAACTTGTTTGAAACACAAGACTAAATATATATTTATATATGTTATATATATATTTAAACATATACCATTTAATATGATTCTCTATAATACTGACAAAAAACTTCATTTAAAAAAGGAAAACATCTTATTTGTATTGTTACCATTCAAATGTAGGAAAGCAGCAATGGACATTATTTGTGTTGTGGTATAGCTCTCCGGGTCTCTAACATGAACGTTAAGCCTTGCTAACCAATGCTACCTTTACGAGTATCATTATGAGGTCAAGTTTCTGCCTACCTTGCATAATTCTTAACAGCTAGCCACAGTATGCCAGTTTGTGAATAAATTCAATGTTTGATGAAAAAAACTTACGAGATTGGAAGTTCTGATAATTGACTGAGGTTTTAAGTTAGCATTAGACAATACACAAACATGTAACCAACTTCAAAGTGAGTCTGATACTAGGAAACCTCACATTCAGATGTAATACAACAAAAACTTTTATCAGTTACTTATGTCATCAGCAGAGAACAAGGTGAAAAGAATACTTAGATCTTTTCTCAACTTCTGTTTGATGGGGTGTGTGGGGAAGAAGTAAGGTTAAAACTTGTATTTAAAAAATTCAGCTTTTAACACAACGTTACTCAGTAAAACAACTAGAACATCTCTCCATCATCTCGGCTTGCAATACTTAGCTGCAAAAATAGATACATACAATAGACATGATGGGCTGAATGGCCTCTCTCGGTGCCATAAATTTTCTATGTTTCTATGTTAACAAAGATGTGATACAAGCAATTCAGAATGTCAATACATGCTTTGTAAACTGTGAAAGCAGAGTTAAGAATGCTTTACCTGTAGACCACAGCATCCAACTGCATTTAATATAGAAGCATTGTGTACAACTTGGTACTGAATTCCGGCTTTTACAGCTCGTAGAACTAGGTCACTGTGTGTTGTTGCCCTGCAGGAGAACATTGAAAATGTTGGAAATCCCACAGTGCAATAGAGACACAATTAAACGTATCAAAGATTTCATAATCTGTCCCTGATCTAAACCAATCCAAATCAATAATGGTTTCATATAAATTGGGGCAGAGTAACCCCGCTTTTGAAGGTGTTTAAACTACTACAATGTTGTCTCTTTTCCTTTCTGAAGGGTCTTACTCTATTATACACAGTGGACAGGCCAGGCAATCTGTTCCCAGGTCTCCCCCAGTGCTCTTTCAAAACCAGTCAGAGAGCAGAATCTTCCACCTCTGGTGAATTCCTTGGGCCATGCTCAGTGACCCCTCACAGCTGAGATGAGGAATTCAAGGTAACCTTTAGTTATGCAGAATTTTGGTGTTTTGGACTAGGTTTGAATAGTACATATATTCTACAGTTTTGCTTGAATTATATTTGGAAATCGAGGAGTATTATGCAGAACTTGCTGCAGAAGATTAAATGGCTGGGATAGAAAAATAGGAAATTGGAGCAGAGTAGGCCATTCAGACCTTCAAGACTGCTCGACCGTTCAATATGATCATGGCTGATCCTCTATCTAAACAACATAGAATCATAGAAACTCTACAGTGCAGAAACAGGCCATTCGGCCCATCGAGTCTGCACCGACTACAATCCCACCCAGGCTCTACTCCCATATCCCTACACATTTACCCTCTAACCTACACATCTCAGGACACTAAGGGGCAATTTTAGCATGGCCAATCAACCTAACCCGCACATCTTTGGACTGTGGGAGGAAACCGGAGCACCCGGAGGAAACCCACGCAGACACGAGGAGAATGTGCAAACTCCACACAGACAGTGACCCAAGCCGGGAATCGAACCCAGGTCCCTGGAGCTTTGAAGCAGCAGTGCTAACCACTGTGCTACCGTGCCGCCATGCTCCAGCTCTCTCCCCATACCCCTTCGCGCTCTTAAGAGTCTAGAAATGATCTATTTCCTTCTTAAATTTATTCAATTATTTGACCTCCACAGCCTTCTGTGGCAGAGAATTCCACAGGTTCACCACCCTCTGAGTGAAGAGGTTTCTTCTCATCTCAGTCCAAAATGCCCTAACCCATATCCTGAGACTATGAGCCCTTGTTCTACATCCTCAGCAGAGGAAACAACATCCCTGTATCCCGTCTGTCAGAATTTTATACGTTTCAATTAGATTCCCTCTCATTCTTCTAAATTCCAGTGAATACAGGCCCAGTTGACCCAATCTCTCCTCGTACGACAATCCTGCCATCCCAGGAATGTGTCTGGTGATAGAATTCATGATTGCATTGGTAGGGAAATGATCTTTCCTCATTCCATTATTTCTTATTTTCTTAAAGAAAAGCCCAAGAATCATAATACAGGAAACCATTTAGGTGAAATGATTAGGGACAAGAAGAGGTAAATCAGTAAGTAAGGATTAGATGTTGTATGGAAAAACCTTACATGGGTGGCTTCAGTGCTGTACTTAACTTGATAAGTTGTCAGTGTCTACTTTCACACAGAGGTTTCCACCAGTTTTTACTGAACTCCTTCTAGTGCTGAATGCTAAAACATGTATGTTTTTCATAAACGTTTAAAGTCTATTGCCTTTCTTCCGCTGCTGAGCACCTGTCAGTCACAATTTGTGAAACTCTCAGTTTCAGACACTAATTTTATTTCAGTAATTGAGGCTATACCAGACACATCCTGGACAGATGCACACAGATAATTGCACTTCATTCATACAAATGAACCATCCCATTCATTAACAGAAGTACTTCATTGATTAAAAATAAATGACACGGGTTTGGCAATTTTCTTTTTACATAATCAATTGCATCATTTAGTGCAAATTTCATTTTTCAGATTTACAGGTCACAGTTTTTAAGTAACAAGTGATCTCCACATATAAGCCACATCTTCTTACACAGAAAACGTACGTACATACAAAGCTACTTAGTTGCTTGATAGTACAGAACTTGAGAACTGATGAAAAGAGACGTGCTGTTGACACTTTTCCTCTTGCATTTAGCAGAACAGATGTGAGAATGCCAAATTTCAAAGGCAGCAACAATTTATAAAGCATGAAAAAAGGGACCTGTCCTCTGCAAGTCAAAGGAAAATGTCTCAGCAATTATGCTTTTTTGAATTAAACAAAAGGCTAAGAGAGAATAGTGTGCAGTTTTGGTCCCCTTACTTGCGAAAGGATATATTGGCCTTGGAGGGAGTGCAGAGAAGGTTCACCAGGTTGATACAGGTGATACAGGTTGATTATGAGAAGAGATTGAGCAGATTAGGTTTGTACTCGTTGGAGTTTAGAAGGCTGAGGGGGGATCTTATAGAGACCTATAAGATAATGAAGGGGCTGGAAAGGGTAGAAGTGGAGAGATTCTTCCCACTTAGAAAGGAAGCTAGAACTAGAGGGCGCAGCCTCAAAATAAAGGGGGGTCAGTTTAGGACAGAGTTGAGGAGGAACTTCTTCTCTCAGAGGGTGGTGAGTGGTGGAGGCTACCTCGTTGAATATGTTTAAGTCACGGATAGATGGATTTCTGATCATAGGGGAATTAAGGGTTATGGGGAGCAGGCGGGTAAGTGGAACTGATTCACTTCAGATCAGCCATGATCTTATTGAATGGTGGGGCAGGTTTGAGGGGCTAGATGGCCTACTCCTGCTCCTATTTCTTATGTTCTTATGTTCCCTGATCCATTTTCCATGGCAATGCCTCAACCAATCAGTCGACTTGCCAACCAACCAAAAACCTCTCTTCATGTCATATAAATTGTTGCTCTCTTTTAAATTTGGCATTCTTGTGTCTGTCATGATGAGTGCTAGACAAAAACCTTCAACAACATGTCTTTTTTTCCAGCAATTCACAGAAACACATTCTTTTAATGTGAAAAGGTTGGCTGTAATTGGTATTCCCATGTGGCCATAATGTTCTGGATACAGTTAAAATCCTGGCAGATACCAAAGTTGTATTTCAGTATTGGAATGGAATTTTCACCGAAACAATACAAGGCTTTCCTTTCCATATAGTTCTGTGATCATTAAATCTGGAACAGTTTCAGTTATATAATCAGCTCCAGACATAAATGGTTCCTGTGGGGACATCCATAGTCTGGAGTAAGCTCAATGGAGAGTTGGTTTCTGGATCAGAAATTAGAGTTGTGTAGGGGAACTATTTGAACATTTTCTATAGTTTTAAGGAAAATTTTCCTTCCATACTGAAATACAACTTTAAACTTATTTATAAACTCAGAAGAGTTGACTATTTTTGCATAAGTTTTATTGTCAGGGACTATAACAATCTTAGTCCCACCCAGAACATTATAGCATTAGAAAACCAGTCAAATCTTTAAACACCAGATTAGCAAGGGCTATCTGTGACATGAGTTAATAACCTATGGCTTCTTCTGCCTCAGAAATTTATGTTTCAGAAGGGTACCACTTAGATATATAAAATATTTAACAGGGTAGGGGGTGTAAACTGCCCCAAAGAATACTTTCATCTGTGCCAGGGTATGAGTAATGGGAAGTACAGGCTCACACTTCTGAAGGACAGAATTAGAACAGACATCACAAAATATCTTTTTACACAGATTGACAAATATCTGCAAGAATGTCAGAAACTGTGTTTGATACCATACTAATAGAAAAAACTAAATGCAGTAATAGGAAGACATGCGGTCCATGGAGAATCTCTGATTCAACGACCCCTGTGGGGCTCGTTGAATACAAGTTCCCTTGCTAACAGGCAGGGTCTACAGGACTGTCGTCCTGGTTGGGACTTGTGTATGTACGCCACGGAGCAGTGGTGTTAGTTTGTGTTTAACAATAAATGCCATTCCTTTCCAGTTGGGCTTCCTGAGTTATTACATTGGTGATAAGGAACAAAGAACCTTTCAGATATCCTTGTCTTTCGATGAACCCAGTAAGACAGTAACAAGGAGATTTAAAAATGCTGCTGTTTGGAAAATTGGAACCTTGTGATGCTGGTGAGGAGGATTGGTCTCAGTACGCCGAATGAATGAAATACTTCGTCAGGACAAACAGGATAGAAGGGGATGACTGGCAAAAGGTCATCCTCCTGATCACTTGTGGGGTTCCAACTTTCAGCATCACAAGAGTTTAACCTACCCAGCAGCCCTGGATTCAAAATCTTTTCATGAATTGATAGATTTGGCAGTGAACCACTACGACCCCAAACCGTCTGTTATTTTGCAGCGCTGTAGTTTTAACACGGCAAATACACTTTCTGAGGAACCGGTTACCCAATTCAAAGTGACAGCGGAAATTAGTGGAACACGGAGTACAGGCTCACACTTCCAGAAATGTTAAGGGACCGTTTAGTATGTGGGATAAATAATATAGTGACTCAAAGGAAGCTACTGACTGAGCCGAATCTGGACCTTAAGAAGGCCATGGAACCAGCCCTTTCTCATGGAAACGTGGAGAAAGGAGCCCAGGAGCTTCTTGGATCCATAGACGCTGCCTTCAGCCTTGGGTGACCCCCATACCATTGAACCAAGTCCCCAGCAGCTAACACTCGTGTCTCCCATTTGTTGCCAAGGGCAATTGGACGAGGCTGCGAGGCTCCAGAACTAGATGGGAGGTTTTTCCACAATATAGTGAGGAGCAAGCATGTACTTACAGTCATAGGGTCTGCCCCAGGCAAGGCTACCAAAACAGGCAAAACATGTACCACCCAGGCCGAAGGGCAAAGCCACTTCAACATAGGGTTTTGCAAATAAATCAGCCCGCGATGAGGAATTGATGTAACTAAATTGCATCACTGCACCCAAAGTGGCCGAATCCAGATTCAACTCTAGGTAAATGGCCACCCACTAGACATGGAGGTAGAGACTGTGTCTGTTATTAGGAAGCAAACTTCAGGTGACTCCAAAAGAGAAAATGTTGGAAAATCTCAGCAGGTCCGGCAGCATCTGTAAGGAGAGAAAAGAGCTGATGTTCCGAGTCCAGACGACCCTTTGTCAAAGCTTTGATAAAAGGTCGTCTGGACTCGAAACTGACGCTACGACAACGGATGAATGAACACCGCTTGACAATCACCAGGCAAGAGTGTTCTCTTCCTGTTGGGGAACACTTCAGCAGTCACGGGCATTCGGCGTCTGATCTTCGGGTAAGCGTTCTCCAAGGCGGCCTTCACGACACACGACAACGCAGAGTCGCTGAGCAGAGACTGATAGCCAAGTTCCGCACACATGAGGACGACCTCAACCGGGATCCTGGGTTCATGTCACACTATCTGTAACCCCCACGACTTGCTTGGGCTTGCAAAATCTCACTAACTGTCCTGGCTGGAGACTATACACAACTCTTTAACCTGTGCTTAACCCTCTCTCCACTCACATTGTCTGTACCATTAAGACTTGATTACCTGTAAAGACTCGCATTCCAACCATTATTTTGTAAATTGAGTTTGTGTCTTTATATGCCCTGTTTGTGAACAGATCTCCCACTCACCTGATGAAGGGGCAGCGCTCCGAAAGCTTGTGCTACCAAATAAACCTGTAAGATTAGAAGTGCCAAGGCCAAGATCTACATAGACCCAGAGGACCAACCTAAATACTTCAAGGCACGACCGGTCCTATGCCCTGTGTGCCAACGTAAAGGTTGCATTGGTACATCTAGAGGAACTTGGCATTATACGCCCAGTGCAATTTGCTGAATGCCAGTTCTGAAAACCGACAACTCGGTCCATCTCTGAGGAATATAAGTTGACGATCAACGGAGCTTCCTGTTTAGACAGATACCCTATACCACGTATAGAAGACTTGTATGCAAAACTGGCTGGGGGTCATATATTTTCCAAATTGGATATGAGCTACACCTACCTCCAACTGGAGCTTGCAGTGTCATCCAGGCAATACAGCACAACAAATACTCACAAATGATTGTATGAGTACACTCGCTTGCCTTTTGCAGTGTCTTTGGCTTGTGCCATTTTTCAAAGGGTGATGGAGAACATCTTTCAAGGGATGCCCAGAGTTGCAATCTACCTGGATGACGTTTTAATTTCAGGAGCTACTGTAAAGAAACATTTAGAAAGTTTGGAAGAGGTCTTACAGCATTTCTGAGGCTGGTGTCTAAAAAGGGAAAAATGTGTGTTCCAGTTAAACAAAGTATAGAGTCGACAAGGATGGGCTACACCCTGTCGAGGACAGAGTGAAGGCCATAAAAGGAGCTCTGGCTCCAAGGAACACAATAGAATTGAAGTCCTTTCTAGGTCTCATCAATTACTATGGGAAATTTGTACCAAAACTGACGACCCTGCTAGTACTCCTCCATGTCCTGCTAAAAAGAAATCAGAAATGGTCGTGGCAAATGCCAACGGAGAAAACCTTTACAAGTGTCAAACAGCAATTGCTGTCGACAAACATATTGGCTCATTATGATCCACTGAGACCACTCATCATAACCTGCGGTGCTTTCCCCCATGGGATAGATGCAGCATTGTCACACAGTTGGGACAATGGAACAGAACGGCCAATGGCGTATGCTTCGTGAACTCTGGCAGATGTAGAAAGCAGGTATGCCCACGTTGAGAAAGAAGGTCTGGCCATGGTATTCGCAGTGAAAAAATTCCACTAATACATCTATACATTTCATCATAGTGACTTAGTGCAGAAAATGCACAGATAAGGAATCTACTGGAAACAAAGCGTAGTTGTCAAATTACTTAATTTATATTAATGATGGAATGTGCGACTTATCTTTCTGCACTAAATGTCTATTTGTTCCCCATAGAGCTCTCTTTCCTGACCCAGAAATCAGTCTCATGGCTCTCCATTGGACCTACTCCACACTATGGATAAATTGCAGACATATAGGAAAAAACCTTCACTAGCTAATGCTTACCCAAAGGGATCTCCTACCACAAGAAAGGCAACATCATTATCAACAGCATCCTTTAAAATTTCATCAGCTTCTTGTTCAACCATCTCTCTTTCTGCAATGATGAGTTCACGGCCATAAAATTCCTCCTGTTGATGAAAGAGAATTCAATTCCAATTAAGTATAATTTATCCCTTTAGAAGGCTGAGTATAAGACTTTATGACCCTATAGTCTTCATTTTGGATATCAATATGTTCTGATGCTCCAAATGTATACAGTTGGAACATGCTAATTAGCTCACCCTAAGCTATTTATGTTCATTATAAAATATAGGTTGCTTTCTATAATCTGGTGGTGAAACAAATAGTCAAAATTCTGACCTGACACCCATCGTGTTTCAATAAAGAACCATTGGTCATGGTTTCACTAATCCTTTGTGGATGTAACTGCTAATGATGCTGTTTGAAAACTCAGTCAACCTAATCTGCCTGTTTTAATGTAGCAACATTTGGAATGTCCTTTGGAACAGCGTGAATACAATCAAGGTTTTTGAGTCACCTCCAGCTGAAAAACAATCAGGACTGGGAATGCTGTTGAGTTTTACCTTCCTTAAATCAGGGAACACAGAAGCAATTTGTCGTGCTCTTACAACCAAGCTGGATGATATCAATTTATTCAAGGAACAGAGAATGCCAACTGGGACTTTTCTGATCTTCTACCCGTGTCTGCGTGGGTTTCCTCCGGGTGCTCCGGTTTCCTCCCACAACCCAAAGATGTGCAGGTTAGGTTACTTGGCCATGCTAAGTTGCCCCTTAGTGTCAGGGGGTTTAGCAAGTTAAATACGCAGGGTTACGGGGAAAGAGCCTGGGTGGGATTGTTGCCAGTGCAGGCTTGATGGGCTGAATGGTCTCCTTCTGCACTGTAGGGATTCTATGATTCTGGTCCAGTACTCATTGGTTTAACCATCAGCTACAAGAAAAATTTTAAATATCACTTTTCATAGAATCATAGAAACCCTACAGTGCAGAAGGAGGCCATTCGGCCCATCGACTCTGCACCAACAACAATCCCACCTAGGCCCTATCCCTGTAACCCCACATATTTACCCCACTAATCCCTCTAACCAATGCATCCCGGGACACTAAAGGGCAATTTAGCATGGCCAATGCACTTAACCTGTACATCTTTGGACTGTGGGAGGAACCGGAGCATCCAGAGGAAATCTACACAGACACAGGGAGAACATGCAAGCTCCACACAGACAGTGATGTAAGCCAGGAATCAAACCCAGGTCTCTGGAGCTGTGAGGCAGCAGTGCTAACCACTGTGCCACCCTTTCAGTTGTTCCTTTTCTTACCATGTGGTCATTTACATGCTTCTCAGAATGAGCTGAGGTTCCAGCATTCCTAGCACCATGCAAACCTTAGAGTAAAAGTTGTCATTACCTTTAGGAGTCCAACCACAATAATAATAGTTAAGTCTGCTCTGATTGGGATGTCAAACATCACATGGTAATTTTGGAACAGTTGAAAAAAAATAGATAAGCTGCAATCAGTAAAAATAAAATTGTTACGTGCGTATTTGTTGGATTTTTTAAAAAAACCTCTGCTTTGCTAAGGTAATGTTTGGTAACAATTGATATATTTTAGTTACATAATTGTCGGTTTTTTCCAGACACCTGGTGCACCTAAATGGAGAGGTGCTGAGCACAATTCCCATCCTTGCTGCTGTTTCATGGTGCACCTTCAATGTGTTATCTTGTGATAAAGGCTGGGGATTACTGAGAAAGTACAGTAAGAAGTCTCACAACACCAGGTTAAAGTCCAACAGGTTTATTTGGTAGCAAAAGCCACCAGCTTTCAGAGCGCTGCTCCTTCGTCAGGTGAGTGGGAGTTCTGTTCACAAACAGGGCATATAAAGACACAAACTCAATTTACAAAATAATTTATGATTGAGTTTGTGTCTTTATATGCCCTGTTTGTGAATAGAACTCTCATTCACCTGAGGAAGGGGCAGCGCTCCAAAAGCTAGTGGCTTTTGCTACCAAATAAACCTGTTGGACTTTAACCTGGTGTTGTGAGATATCTTACTGTGTTTACCCCAGTCCAATGCTGGCATCTCCACATCATGATTACTGAGAACCCTCACAACAGTATAGCATAGGGACAGCATCATTTGATGGCTGGGAACACTGCATTAGGAATGATGCTGTTCTCCTGAAAAGGACATGCTGGCTGTATGGGCGCGCAGACACACACATACCAGCACTTCCTTGCCGACAGTCAGGAGGGAGGTATAGGCCTCCAAATAGACCCGGCTGCATTTCCTCACGATCTCCAGTCCTTTCACTGTAATGTCCCGGGCGTCCCCCAGCCCCAGGCCGATCAAATACAGCATTCTCCGGGCCTCTTACAACATGAACAGTCAGTGCCTCTGAGGATGACCTACACTCAGCAGCACGGCTCTCCGAGCGCCATCACCATGGCGACAGCTCGGATTACGGCAGAGCCTGCAATACACCCGGCGGCACTTGGCGGCGTTTTTGCGACCTTATAACCAAGGGGGATGGGATTCCTGAGCCTGATGGGCCAAGGGTGAAATGTTCTTATTTGACAAGCGGAAATGGAGACACAAGAGGGGCCTGAGACTCGGACTATGGAGCTGGCGAATGGGTTGAAAATCCCAATACTCGGTCTTGGTGAGTGACTGTGCTCCTGGCTGACTCAATGTAACCTGATACAAACCCCAACCTGCCCCTTCATTGCACCAAGCTTGGTAAAATCACTCCTGCCAGTTTAAATATGTGAGCAAATTTGCAAAACAAATCCACATGTTACATAACACCTAAAAGCAAATATTCTTTTCTATTCATGGGATATGGGTGACACTGACAAGGCCAGCATTTAGACCATGTCTGCTCCTATGTCTTATCATTTCTATGATAAGACATAGGAGCAGAATTAGGCCACTCAGCCCATCGAATCTGCTCCGCCATTCAATCATGGCTGATATTTTTCTCATCCCCATTCTCCTGCCTTTTCCCCATAACCCCTGCCTTTTCCTCATAACCCCTAATCCCCTTATTAATCAAGAACCTATCTATCTCTGTCTTAAAGACACTCAATAACCTGGCCTCCACAGCCTTTTGCGGCAAAGAGTTCCACAGATTCACCACTCTCTGGCTGAAGAAATTCCTCCTCATCTCTGTTTTAAAGGATCATCCCTTTAGCCTGAGAGATTGAGCCCTCTGGTTCTAGTTTTTCCTACTAGTGGAAACATTCTCTCCACATCCATTCTATCCAGGCCTCGCTGTATCCTGTATGTTTCAATAAGATTTAATGCCTATCTGCTCTGTTGGTTTTCTCACCACCTGCAATAGGCCAGTCTGGCAACTGTGTCCTTCAGAACTCTGCCTACTTTGTAAGTAATGGCGGTGCCAACCTACACTTGTTGATAGACATTCAAGTCAACCACCCAATGTTCGTGCCTGCAGTGCCCTCAGTGTTTCTTGCAAGTAGTGTCCAACATGGAGGACCATAGATTTATCAGCCAAAGGTAGGTTATAATCAGCAGAAACTTTCCTTGCCCATGTTTGACCTGATGTTCAGCCCCATGAGACTTCACGGAGTTGAAAGTCAATGTTGAGGACAACCAGAGCCACTCCCTCAACTGTATATCTCTGTGTCACTACCTCTAGTGGGTCTGTCTTGCTAGTGGCACAAGTTGTAACCAGGGATGGTAATGGAGAGATGTGGAACTTTGGTGGAATGTGATTCTGTGAATATGAGTATGTCAGATTAATGTTTTGTGGGATAGTTGTGTGGCACAAATTCTCCAGATGTTCTTGAGGAGGACCTTGATTTGATTTGATTTTTTATTATTGTCACATGTATTAGTGTACAGTGAAAAGTATTGTTTCTTGCGCACTATACAGACAAAGCATACTGTTCATAGAGAAGGAAACGAGAGAGTGCAGAATGTAGTATTACAGTCATAGCTAGGGTATAGAGAAAGATCAACTTAATCCAAGGTAGGTCTATTCAAAAGTCTGATGGCAGCAGGGAAGAAGCTGTCCTTGAGTCTGTTGGTACTTGATCTTAGACTTTTGTATCTTTTTCCCGATGGAAGAAGGTGGAAGAGAGAATTTCCAGGGTGCGTGTGGTCCTTAATGCTTTGCTGAGGCAGCGGGAAGTGTAGACAGAGTCAATGGATGGGTGGATGGTTTGGATTGGGCTACATTCACTACCTTTTGTAATTTCTTGGGCAGAGCAGGAGCCATACCAAGCTGTAATATAAATAGAAAGAATGCTTTCTATGGTGGTATCTGTAATGCATCTTGCTGGATTGTTGGGATGGGTTTACTATTACCATAAAACAAAAAATGCTGGAAACTCTCAGCAGGCCTGACATCATCTGTGGAGAGAGAATAGAGCCAACGTTTTGAGTCAGGATGACCCTTCGTCAGAGCTGAAGACAAGGCAAATAGGAGATTTATACTGTAGGGGTGGGGGGGTGTTGTTGGTGGAAAGACGACTGTAATTATTAGGGATGGCAAAGACAAAAAAGGGAATGTAAATGCTGATGATAAAGGCTAGGATTTGTGCTAATAGCATCCATTAAGAGTTTGCAATGTGTAAATGGCAAAACAAGGGTGCAGAGCATTGGAATGTGGCACATCCTACTGGAGTTGGAGGGCGGGGGGGTGGTGAAAAAAGATAGATAGAATGTGAGATTTTAGAAGTGGAAATTCTTTTAAAAAGTAATAAATTTATACGTAAGATGAAAAGAAGAAATAAAATAAAATAAATGGAAGTGTGTGGAGGAGAGAGTTCATGCTCTGAAGTTGTTGGACTCCATGTTCAGTCCAGAAAGCTGTAAAGTGCCTAATTGGAAGATGATGTGCTGCTCCTCCCCTTTATGTTGGGCTTCAGTAGAATATTGCAAAAGACCAAGGACAGACATGTGGACAAGAGAGCAGGATGATGGGTTGAAATGGCAAATGACAGGAAGGTCTGGGCCCTGTTTGCAGATGGATCGAAGGTGTTCTGCAAAGCGATCACCCAGTCTGCGTTTGGTCTGATGTAGAGTAGACCACATTGGGAGGAGCAAATGCAATAGACCAGATTAAAGGAGGTGCACATGAAGCGTTGCTCCATCTGAAAAGTGTGTTTGGGACCTGGGATGGTGAGCAGGGAGGAGATGAAGGAGCGGGTGTTATCCCTTCTATGATTGCATGGGAAGGTGCCATTGGAGGTGGGTGAGGTGTTGGGTGTGATGGAGGAGTGGACCAGGATGTCCAAGAGGAATGGTTTCTGCAGAATGCTGATGGGGAGGGAGGGAGGGAAAGATGTGTTGAGTGGTGGCATCATGCTGGAGTTGGCGGAAATGGCGGAGGATGATTCTTTGAATGCGGAGGCTGGTGCCGTGAAAAGTGAGGACAAGGGGAATCCTATCCTTTTCTGTTAGGGAGGAGAGCGGGTGAGAGCAATGGCGTGGGAGATGGGTTGGACATGGTTGAGAACCCTGTCAACCGCAATGGATGGAAAACCACAACTAAGGATAGCAGGACCATTTTGGAAAGTGGCATCATTGGAACAGATGCAGTGGAGGAGAAGGAACTAGGAGAATGGGATGGACTCCTTGCAGAATGTGGGGTGTGAAGATCTGTAGTCAAAGGAGCTGTGGGAGTGGGTGGGCTTGTAAAGGAAACTGATTGACAGTCTATCACCAGAAATGGAGGCAGAGAGATCAAGGAAGAGAAGAGAAGTGTCAGAGATGGACCATGTGAAGATGATAGAGGGGTGGAAATTGGAAGTGAAATTGATAAATTCAGGTCCAGACAAGAGCATGAGGCGGCACCAAAATAGTCGTTGATGTATCGATGAAATAATTGTGGGAGGGGGCCGGAGTAGGACTGGAACAGGGTATTTTCCACATACCCCATAAAGAGGCAGGCCTAACTGGGACCCATGCAGGTACCCATAGCCACACCTTTTATTTGGAGGAAGTGAAACGAGTTAAAGGAGAAATTATTGAGTGAGAGAACAAATTCAGTCAGGCGGAGGAGAGTGGAGGTGGATGGGGATTGTTCAGGCCTCTGTTTGAGGGAGAAGCGAAGAGCCATTAGACCATCCTGGTGGGGAGTGGAGGTGTTAAGGGATTGGACATCCATGGTGAGGAGGAGGCGGTTTGGACAAGGGAAGTGGAAGTTGTTGATATGGTGTAGGGCATCAGTGGATGTAGCTGAGAAGGGACTGGACAAGAAGAGAGAGACTGGAGTCAAAATAGGAAGAAATTAATTCAGTGGGGCAGGAATAGGCTGACACGATAGATTTTGGGAAGGGGGTAGAAGCAAGCTGCGCGGAGTTGGGAAACTGAGGTTGGGAGTTGTGGAGGGAAGATCTCTGGAGGAGAAGAGGTCACTGACAGGCCTGGAAACAAAAGCTTGATGTTCAGTGGTGGGGTCATGGTCCAGGGGGAGGTAGGAGGAAGTGTCTGAGAGTTGGCACTCAGCCTCTGCAAGTTAGAGGTCAGTACGCCAGACAACAACAGCACCACCCTTGTTGGCAAGTTTGCTGACAAAGTCAGGGTTGGACCTGAGAAAGTGAAGTGCAGCAAGTTCAGGAGACAGATTAGAGTGGGTGAGAAGAGCAGAAACATTGTGCCAGCCAACGTCACGTCGACAGTTCTTGATGAAAAGATCAAGAACAGTGAAAAGGCCAAAGGCAGGGGTCTGGGTGGAGGGAGAATGCTGGAGGCCGGTGAAAGGATCTGCTGAGAATCCCTGCCCAAAGAGGTGAGCATGGAGACGAAGGCAGCACAAGAAGAATTCAGCATCATGTCGAGCCGGAATTTCGTTGCGGTGAGGACGCAAGGGTGGGAAGCTGAGTCCTTTGCTGAATGCAGCATGTTCAGCCTCAGAGGGAAAGGTCAGAGGGTATGGTGAATACATGGCAAGGGCTGCGGTTGGGAGGGATGGGATCCAAGAGACGGGAAGGGGAGAAGGGTTCCGGATGGGTGTTGGTATCGATGGATGAGTTGTTGGACCTTGCATTCCTTAACACCTGAAAGGAAGAGAAAATATTTCTTGTTAAGGCACCGGATGAGATGAAGAATGAAATTAAACTGGGGATAAGGACAGCTTTGACATAGTGAGTTGGTGCTGTTGGAGAGAGATATCAAGTGTGTGCATATGGAGGCTTATGGCATTGAGTGTGGATCTCAGGATGTAGCAAGAACAGTAGTCCGAGGAACATTGTATGTCCTGGAGATAACTGTAATCCTGGGTGGATTCGAAGGATGAGGGATGGAACTTCCATTGGAATCCATGTGGGGTAAGTTGGAGATGGAGACGGTTGCTGAGGAAGGAAATATGGCTGTGAAGGCGAATTTTGGTAGACACCAAAAAAACATACTTTTCAGATGAAGCAGCACTTCTCCTGCTCCTCCTTTAATCTGGTCTATTGCATTTGCTGCTCCCAATGTGGTCTACTCTACATCAGGCAGACCAAACACAGATTGGTGACCGCTTTGCAGAACACCTCCAGTCCATCCGCAAGCAGGACCCAGACCTTCCTGTCACTTGCCACTTCAACACACCATGCTCTCTTGTCCACATGTCCATCCTTAACCTGCTGCAATGCACCAGTGAAGCCCAATGCCAACTGGAGGAACCGGTTGGGATCCAAGAGACGGGATCCCAATCTTCCAATTCGGCACTTTACAGCCTTCCAGTCTGAACATTGAGTTCAACAACTTCAGAGCATGAACTTTCCATTTCCATTTATTTTTAAAAATGTTGTTTCTTCTTTTCATCTTATCCTTTTTTTTACTTTAAATTCTTCTTTTTATTTTCCACCTCTAAAATCTTGCTTTCCATCTTGTTTCACCCCTCTCCCCACCCCACTATGGCCATGTGCCACATTCTTACACTCTGCCTTTGTTTTCCCATTTACAAATTCCGATCTCTTAATGGATGCTATTAGAACCAGCCTTTGTCATCACCCTTTATGTTTCCTTTGTCTTTTTGTCATAGAGTCATAGAAGTTTACAGCATGGAAACAGGCCCTTAGGTCCAACTGGTCCATGCCGCCCTTTTTTTTTAAACTAAGCTAGTCCCAATTGCCCGCGTTTGGCCCATATCCCTCGATAGCCATCTTACTCATCTCACTGTCTGAATGCTTTTTAAAAGACAAAATTGTACCCGCCTCTAGTACTATCCTGACAGCTTGTTCCAGACACTCACCAGCCTTTGTGAGAAAAAATTGGCCCTCTGGACCCTTTTGCATCTCTCCCCTCTCACTTTAAACCTATGCCCTCTATGCCATCCCTATCAATTACAGCACTCTCTCTCTCTCTCTTCCCCCACCCCCCACCCCGGACAAGGGGTCATCCTGCACCAAAACGTTGGCTCTATTCTCTCTCCACAATTGCTGTCAAACCTGCTGAGATTTTCCAGCTTTTTTTGTTTTTGTTTCAGATTCCAGTATCGGCAGTAATTTCCCTTTATCTTAGTGTTTACTGTTGCGTCTGGTGCTTGGGCTGGTGCTAGGTGGCCTGTCCAGTTATATTTTTATTTCTAGCCATTTGATACAACTGAATCAAAGGCAAAATACTGCAGATGTTGGAGATCTGAAATAAAAACAGAAGATGATGCAAGTACTGAACAGTTCAAGCAGCATCTGTGAAGAAAAATGAAATTAATGTTTCAGGTCAATGATCTAAACTGAAGAAAGATAGAAACATGATAGAAATATTTTTAGGTTGACACTAGGTGGTCCTGTCCATTTTTATTTTTATTTGTAGGGATTCAATGCAACCACTTCAAAAGCAAAATACTGTAGTTGCTGGAAATGTGTTAGGTTTTGAGCCAGTGGAAGGAGGGAAGGGTCATAAAGAACAAAAGGGAAAGTCACTGATAGAAAGGTAGAAAAGATTAAATGATAAAAGGCTTCATGGTACAAAAGTCAAAGAGTGTGATAATAGGTATAGTAAAGATACAAAGGATATATCCATATGAGGTGGGAATGGCTGCATAGCGATTGTCCAAATGCAAAAAAAAACAAAACAGGAGTAAACAAGCAAAAGATGGAGGAAAAGGTTATGAATGAAAAGTATTTAATTCTGTGTTTGAGTCCAGAGGCTGTAGAGTGCCGAGTCTTGGTTTCGGTACCACAAAACCTTTCAACATCTAATCTTGCCTGCCTTCCATCCTATTGCAGACCTTCCCTTTTGCTCTTGCTGCCCCCTTCCATTGCCTTCCATTCCCTTACTCAAACCTGTTACATGTCTATCTTTCTTCAGTTCTGTTGAAAGGTCAACAACCTGAAAAGTTAATTCTCTTTCTCTTCACAGATGCTGACTGACCTGCTGAATGTTTCCAGCAGTTTTTGTTTTTATACAACTGGCCATTTCAGAGGGTGGTTAATGGTCAGCTGCATTTCTGTGGGTCTGGAGTCACATGCACGCCAGACTCGTTAAGGACAGTGATTTCCTTCCCTTAAAAAATGAACTAGGTGAGATTTTGTGGCATTCCAGTAGCTTTTTAGTCTCCTTCACTGAGCCTAGTTATTTATTCCAGAATTTTATTTCATTAACTGCATTTAAATTCCACAGCTTTGAACTCTTGTCTCTGGACCCCAAGTCCAGATCTCCTGATTACTAGTCCAATAACATAACCACTATGACACCATTCCATTAATGCAGTAATTCCCCCAACATTGCAAGTCCTGAAAACTGGGTCATGCTCTTTATATACATTCTAAACCGCCGTAGCTAGTACCTGATTGTGTAGTGTGAAAAAACATTTCCTACAGAAGACAGTTTGTGTTGGCTCAAAAACAAGACAACATAACTGTTAGTAAGGTACCGTTTATTAGTCTGAAAGGGAAAGGAAAATTAATCTGATAAAAGATCACACCTATTTCTGTTTCACACTTTTCTAATAAATCTGTGCCTCAGTGTCACCAAACAAGAACCAAACAGTAACTTAATTGCAGTGTTAATGTAAGCCTACTTGTGACACTAATGAATAAAAGGGCCCCATTTTAGAGGAATAGTTAATAAGGAACAAATCATAAAACAAAGAGAACTTGTAAAATGAACAAATAAGAATCCCTCTGTTGACTACACACTCCAGTTCTTGCAATGCATACTGATTCGGGGAGGCCTCAAGTGTACGGGTTGCCACTGTGTGCCCCTACAGCATGCACAGTAGCAAGACGGGCAGCCAGTAAATACCTTCCATGGGCTGCATCAGTTTCAGATACTGATTGAAACATTGTGCATCTCCTGTATTTTTTATAATAGTCCAGGATATGTGCAGTGAGGAGCTTCACAGAAAATTTCAATTGAGAGGCTCTATTTTTATTGAAAAGTGCTAACCACTTTTTTTTTGGCATCTATTCCAGTGTGATGTTGCTTGTTAGGTTGAAGTAGTTTGTTTTGTTAAAAACAGTCACTGAACCCCTGTTATATGAGGCTTCCTTAGCTCATCTACACTAACAATTCACTGCCTACACCGGTTTTTCAGTTGAAGCTGTGAACTTAATGAATTCTGTGCCATTCTGTGAAGTGGTGCTAATGTAAAGAACACCTGCATGTCTTGACGTAGGTAATGTCACCACATGTGCAAACAGGAAATAAAGGTGTTAGCAGTGTAAATGCTTTAGCTTCACTCAGTCTTTTAGTGTAAGTTTATAATAACTTAGGTTATCTTACCAGCAACTGGGGTTAAGGAATAATATTCCAGGTGGATGTTGGAAAGCCATAGGATTTGGTGCCATACAACCAGATGTGTAATAAGTTCCACGTGGAAAAAATGCTTAAGGTCAAATAGTGCTTAGGGATTGGCTGAAGGAGAGGAAGTAGTAGGTAGTGAGTGGGGTGGGGGTATATCAGTTTGGAGAGGGGTGGTATGTTGAATGCATCATATTTACATAAAAACTTGCATTCCGAAACACTGCAATATTGTCAGATGGGGAAGAGATAATTAAGCCTGACAAAGACCAAGATATATGAAAGTAAACTCAGTTTAATTATTCACTCATTATGGGCTAGTAATCAAGACACCATAAAATTATTTAGGTGACCTTGTAAAATCAGTGGTGGATAAGTCTTAAGACTGTCTTGCTGAAGTCATGTAGCATTCTGGTCAGGTTGCATCTGAGTACTGCCCTTAATTAGTCATTGAGGCCTTGTGAAACTTCCAAACACTAGAAATCATAGTGTAAGGGACCACTACGCTGATTTCTAGTGCCAGAAGACTGATTGTGAGGAAAGCCTCAAAAAGCTCAGACTTTTCAACCTTGAACAGAGGCAGAAAACAGGAAATAGGCAGAATTTAGTCTCGGTGATGGGGTTCTTATCTGCCAACTTGCAAGTGCCCCATATTGTTTCTATTTAGAAGGCCAACTGCAGTAAGTGCCAATCAGGCATTTAACTAGGCAGTGGTGAACATTCCCCAGGATCAAGGATCCCAGAAGACAGAGGTTCTGCCTGCCAAGAACTATGGGCTAATCAGAGGCTGGCAGCTTTTCGTTGGTCAGTAGCTCTACTGGGAGAGTGGTGGCTGCTGCTGGTTATGCCCCCAAGAGAGGCTCAGGATCACCAAGAGACCCACCCAAGAGGAAAGTGGCAGGAGGCGAGGTGGGAACTGTGGGGAAGAAGGCTTGGCAACAAGCGCAGGTCAGTGGCTCTCAGTGGACACACCCCTTCCCAGCTCTGGGTCCCTTGTTCAGACACTGAGTGCCACACCCAAGGTGCAGGCAGATAGATGGGTAACCGCTAGAAAGGGCAGGCAGTCAGTGCAGGAATCCCCTGTGGTCGTTCCCCTCTCTAACAAGTTTACCATTTGGATAGTGTTGGGGGGTAATGGCCTATCAGGGGATAATAGCAGTAGCAGCAGCGGTGGCACCTCGGCTGGCTCTGTTGTTAAGCAGGGAGGGACAAAGAGCACTAGAGCAATAGTTGTAGGGGACTCTATAGTTAGGGGTGCAGGTAGGTGCTTCTGTGGACGTGAAAGAGACTCCAGGATGGTACATTGCCTCCCTGGTGTCAGGGTCCAGGATGTCTCTGAATGGGCAGAAAAAAGTCTGAAGAGAAAAGGTGAACAGCCAGAGGTTGTGGTACATATTGGTACTAAAGACATAGGTAGGAAGAGTGACGAGGGACTGCAGCAGCAGTTTAAGGAGTTAGGTAGAAAGTTAAAAAGCAGGGCCCCTAGGGTTGTAATTTCATGTGCCAGTGAGGCTAGAAAGGAAGATAGTACAGCTCAACACGTGGCTAAACAGCTGGTGTAGGAGGGAGGGTTTCAGATATCTGAACCATTGGGATCTCTTCTGATATCTGGACCATTGGGATCTCTTCTGGGGCAAGTGAGACCTGTATAAGACGGATGGGTCGCATCTAAACTGGAGGGGCATAAATATTCTGACTGGGAAGTTTGCTAGTGTCACATGGGAGGATTTAAACTAGTTTGGCAGGGGGGTGGGAACCAAAGCAAAGGTGAATTAACTGAAGGGCAATGAGAGTAGGTCCAGTAAGACTCAGAGGAAGAGCAGGCAGGGTGTGGTTGCTCATCAAAGAGGGTCCAGTGGACTGACATACATTTGTTTCAATGCGAGAAGTTTAACGGGTAAGGTAGATGAACTTAGAGCTTGAATTAGTACTTGGAACTATGATGTTGTTGCCATTACAGAGAATTGGTTAAGGGAAGGACAGGCTTGGAAGCTTAACATTCCAGGATACAGATGTTTCAGGCGGGATAGAGGGGGATGTAAAAGGGGTGGAGGATTTTCACTACTGATCAAGGCGAATATCACAGCTGTACTACGGGAGGACACCTCGGAGGGCTCATACAGCGAGGCAATACGGATAGAGGTCAGCAATAGGGAGGATTTAGTCACAATGTTGGGGGTTTACTATAGGCCTCCCAACAGCCAACAGTGACCACAATTCAGTAAACTTTAAGGTACTGATGGATAAAGATAAGTGTAGTCCTCAAGTTAAGGTGCTAAATTGGGGGAAGGCTAATTACAACAATATTAGGCAGGAACTGAAGAATGTAGATTGGGGCAGATGTTTGAGGGCAAATCAACATCTGACATGTGGGAGGCTTTCAAGTGTAAGTTGGTAGGGATTCAGGACCGGCACATTCCTGTAAGGATGAAGGATAAGTATGGCAAGTTTCGGGAACCTTGGATAACGAAAGATATTGTGAGCCTAGTCAAAGAGAAAAGAGAAGCATTTGTCAAGGTTAGGAGGCTAGGAACGATGAAGCAAGTGTGGAATACAAGGAAAGTAGAAATTAAACTTAAGTAAGGAGGGCTAAAAGGGGCCACGTAAAATCATTGGCTAGCAGAATTAAGGAAAATCCCAAGGCTTTTTATACGTATTTAAAGGGCAAGAGGGTAGCCAGGGAGAAGGTTGGCCCACCCAAGGACAGGGGAGGGAATCTAGGTGTGGAGCCAGAGGAAACAGGTGAGTATTAAATGAGTACTTTGTGTCAGTATTCACCAAAGAGAAGGACTTGGTGGAGGATGAGTCTGGGGAAAGGTGTGTTTTGGGTCATGTTGAGGTCAAAAAGGAGGAGGTATTGGGGTTCTTGAGAAACATTAAGGTAGAAGTTCTCAGGGCTTGATGGAATATACCCTAGAATATTGAGAGAGGCAAGGGAGAAAATTGCTGGGGCCTTGAGAGAAATCTTTGTATCCTCACTGGCTATAAGGGAAATCCCAGAAGATTGGAGAAGCCAATGTTGTTCTTTTGTTTAAGAAGGGTAGCAAGGATAATCCAGGTAATTACAGGCTGGTGAGCCTTATGTCAATGGTAGGGAAATTATTGGAGAGGATTCTTCAGGACAGGATTTACTCCCACTTGGAAATGAGTTGACGTATGAGCGAGAGGCAACATGGTTTTGTGAAGGGGAGATCATGTTTCACTTGATCGAGTTTTTCGAGGAAGTGACGAAGATGATTGATGAGAGTAGGGCAGTGGAAGTTGTCTACATGGATTTCAGTAAGGCCTTTGACAAGGTCCCTTATGGCAGACTGGTACAGAAGGTGAAGTCGCATGGGATCAGAAGTGAGCTGGCAAGATGGATACAGAACTGGCTCGGTCACAGAAGGCAGAGGGTAGCAGTGGAAGGGTGCGTTTCTGAATGGAGGGCTGTGACAAGTGGCGTTCCTCAGGGATCAGTGCTGGGACCATTGCTGCTTGTAATATATATAAATGATTTGGAGGAAAATGTAACTGGTTTGATTAGTAAGTTTGCAGATGACTCAAAGGCTGGTGGAATTGCAGATAGCGATGAGGACTGTCAGAGGATACAGCAGGATATAGATCGGTTGGAGACTTGGGTGGAGAGATGGCAGATGGAGTTTAATCCAGACAAATGTGAGGTAATGCATTTTGGAAGGTCTAATATAGATAGGAAATATACAGTAAATGGCAGAACTCTTAAGAGTATTGATAGGCAGAGGGATCTGGGTGTACAGGTCACTGAAAGTGGTAATGCAGGTGGGGAAGGTAGTCAAGAAGGCATACGGCAAACTTGCCTTCATCAGCCGGGGCATTGAGTTTAAAAATTGGCAAGTCATGTTGCAGCTTTATAGAACATTAGTTAGGCCACACTTGGAATATAGGCCCTGATTTTACCAGCACGCCCGCCACGAAACTGGGGCGGGTGAGGCTCGCAAAATGGCATTCCTCATTGGCCTCGGGTGCGATCTTAAGAGCCTCGGGCGGCCGTGCTGGTACAATCAGGGCCATAGTGTTGAATTTTGGTCACCACGCTACCAGAAGGATGTGGAGGCTTTGGAGAGGGTACAGAAAAGATTTACCAGGATGTTGCCTGGTATGGAGGGCATTAGCTATGAGAAGAAATAGGAGAAACTTGGTTTGTTCTCACTGGAATGACGGAGGTTGAGGAGTGACCTGATAGAAGTCTACCAGATTGTGAGAGGCATGGACAGAGTGAATAGCCAGAAGTTTTTTCCCAGGATGGAAGAGTCAGTTACTACGGGGCATAGGTTTAAGGTGCGAGGGGCAAGATTTAAAAGAGATGTACGAGGCAATATTTTTTACAAAGAGGGTGATGGGTGCCTGGAACTCACTGCCGGGGGAGGTTGTGGAAGCAGATACAATAGTGACTTTTGAGGGGCGTCTGGACAAATACATGAATCGGGTGGGAATAGAGGGATATGGTCCCTGGAAGGGTTGGGGGTTTTAGTTCAGTCGGGAAGCATGGTTGGCGCAAGCTTCGAGGGCCGAAGGGCCTGTTTCTGTGCTGGCATTTTCTTTGCTGTTCCATGAGGGATCCCCCCCAAAAGAAACTGCCATTGCCACCAGAAGCCCACCAGCAACCCTCATAGGATTTTTTTTTTGGGGCTTTGTGCATAGTCAGTCCTGTGCCCGCCCCCAAAGCTTAGGAGGTGGCACAGTGGTTAGCACTGCTGCCTCACTGCGCTAGGGACCCAGGTTTGATTCCCGGCTTGGGTCAGTCTGTGTGGAGTCTGCACTTTCTCCCTGTCTGCGCTGGTGCTCTGGTTTCCTCCCACAGTCTGAAAAACGTGTTGATTAGGTGCATTGGCCATGCTAAATTCTCCCTTAGTGTACCCGAACAGGCGCCGGAGTGTGGCAACTAAGGGATTTTCACAGTAATTTCGTTAGTGTTATTGTAAACCTACTTGTGACACTCATGAATAAATAAACTTAAACTTAAAACTTAAATGGGTAGTAATTGCCCACTTAATGGCCTCAATTGGCAGCAGGGTGGGAAGGCAACGGGATCCCCTCCTGCCACCCTCTTGCCTGATTAAATACTCTTTCCAGCAAACTTGCCATGAAGGAGGGCATTAAATTCTGCGCATAGTCTCAGCCTTGGGTGACTGTCTGTGTGGAGTTTGCACATTCGCCCTGTGTGTTTGGGTGTCCTCCAGGTGCACCGGTTTCCTCCCACACTCCAAAGATGTGTGGGCTAGGTTGATTGGCCATGCTAAATTGCCCCTTCGTGTCAAGTACATGCAGGATGTTGCTGCCAATCAACATAATACACAAGCTGTCAACTCCTGTTGTCCCTTTGTTCTGACTTATGATTTCTGGGAATAATTACAATAACCTTGTCTTGGATCTTTTTTCAGATAGGCTAGTTCAACTGCATATAAAAATAATTTCACTGAGCAGTGATGTGCACTTGCATGAAAAGCATTTCAAAAGATTTTTGTTAATTAGTGTTTTGAAAAACAGTTAACTGTGAAAATTGGGGAGTGTAAGTTTTTTTTAATTTGCTGAGCTGATTTATTTGTACTTCTGTTAATTATAATGTTTAATTCAGGAATTCAGAAATTTGTAACCTGAGCTGTCTGTGTGGTGACTTTTCACAGTTGAGAGAGATCTGGAGCACATGGTAGGAACACTGAATTAGATATGGTGTACGCCCCATAGATCGTTTGCTCTGTGACAACATTATCCTAAACGTGTTGCCCAGAATTCAGCAAGACTGTGGATCAAACCATTGGATGCCTGGAGTGTGAAATGGAACATTGTTGGCACAATATGAAGTATTCTACTAAAGTTGGAATTTAATGTTGGGGTTGAGAAAAAGGGAGTTTTTGCTCAGTACTTGTGTCCAGGGTTTCTGAAATGGTGTATTTTACTCTCCAGCACAAACATTTCTCAGCGTGAGTGTAAAATTAATAAAAAAACACTTCAGCTTAATTTTTTTTGTTGAAAGGAAATGGCATGCTTGGAATATATTAAATTTGACTGCACGTTAGATGACCAGATTTGATTTGCCATCCTCTAAACCAGAAAAGTTCAATTAACCTTGCACTACTTTCTCATTTTGACTTAATAGTAAATATTCAAAAAGCCACTTCTGGGACCTTTGTGCATCATCTGGTTTCCTGTGTATACAGAGATGTGATGATTTGCATTCCTCTGTAATTTATACAATATGTTACAGTAGGAACTTAGCCAACAACATATATTTTATGATGATTTGGGCTAACATGCAATTCATTGCAGGAGTTCTGTTATGGAATTGATTTCGTCAGGTATTTTGTTTTCTCTCACCACAGATTTTCTCCATCAATTATCTCCCCTCCATCTTTCCCTGAGAGGATGTGGTCCCCTTGACACCCAGCACACTGCATTAATTTCCCAGAGTATTTTCCCATGATATATGCTTTGTTGATGATTATTGATGGGCTGTTCAACTAAGAGAGAGAGAAAGTCGCATCATAACTTTACCATAAATAGTTCCCATCGGTAAGATATTTCTAGCAGGGGTCACTGCAATGCAACATGAATTTTGGCCAGTTTTCTTTATTCTGATCCTGGAGTGCAATTGAGATCAACATGCTCAGCATGCACTGGGTATCAAATTTGGGGCCCCTGGTGCTCCATTTGAGTTTATCCAGTGATTAGATAACCGCTGAATGATCAGAGAAATGACAGAATAGTTTTTAACCAAATGAGCATATAACTGGGATGAACCACATGATCAGCTTGATCATGGACAAACTTGTAAATCCAAATCCAAGTAAAAATATTGAGAATTTAGAAATGCATGGCTTCGTCCAGGATTGTCAGCACGGATTTGTATGGAGCAAGTTATGTTCGACAAATGTTAGTGTTTTTGCAAGAAATGACCTATTGAATGGGTTTTTTAAAAAAGTATACTGGATGGATCTGGATTTTTCACATCCTGTTTGGTAAATGTCTTGCAGGATATTTATTACCAATTTACAAGCATACAGAATAAGAGAAATGTAGCAGCATGGATAGCACATTGGTTGATAGAAGAAAGAAAGGGATAGGGGTAAATGTGTGTTGCTTGGATTGGAGAATAGTTGGAAGTGGTGTATCCCAAGTTCTACTACTGGGTGAGACATTGTTCTCAGATTATAGATGGTATGGACTTGGGCAGAGGGAGCACAAGATTGAAATTTGTTGATGACACAAAAGTAGAAGGTTTGACAAATAGAAGGACCATTAAGGGTTCAAAAAGACACAGGTGCCTTTTAATTGTAAGAAGTGTAAGGTTATATTTTTGTGATGAAAAACAAGAATTGGAAATGAAGAAAGTAAAGAAGAAGGTGGATAAAGCTTTCAAAAACCAGTGGCATTTTGGGACCTGATTGGCTGACTCCTCAATCAGTTTCTATTCCATTGCTAATTCCTGACCTGATCTTTGCTTCTCTGCTGGCTGCTGTCCAACTAGCTTCTTCTGCCTATTAATTTGGTACCTCATATTGTTGCAGCTCTCATGCTTTGCATTTACATTTTTTGTCAACTGTAACCCTCAAACCCAACCTTACCCAGAGTTTCTCACTGGGGGCAGCACAGTGGCATAATGGCTAGCACTGCTGCCTCATAGCAAGAGTTTTAACAACACCAGGTTAAAGTCCAACAGGTTTATTTGGTAGCAAATGCCATTAGCTTTTGGAGTGCTGCTCTTTCGTCAGATGGAGTGGAAATCTGCTCTCAAACAGGGCATACAGAGTTACAGAATACTGATTAGAATGCGAATCTCTACAGCCAACCAGGTCTTAAAGATACAGACAATGTATCCAAGAGCCTCACAGCGCCAGGGACCTGGGTTCGATTCAAGCCTTGGGAGACTCTTTGTATGGAGTTTGCCTCTTCTCCCTGTGTCTGCATTGGTTTTCTCTGGGTGCTACAGTTTCCTCCTGCCGTCCGAAGATGTGCAGGCTAGGTGGATTGGCCATGCAACATTGCCCCATAGTGTTCCAAAGTGTATAGATTAGTGGGGTAAATATATGGGGTTACTGGGATAGGGCAGGGGGAAAGGCCAGGGAATAATGCTTTGTCGGAGGGTAGGTGCAGACTCGATGAACCAAATGGCCTCCTTCTGCATTGTAGGGATTCTAAGAACACAAGAGATAGGAGCAGGCTGTGCAGCTCCACTCATTGTTCCAGCATTCAATAGTTCTTGCACTCAGTGGCTTCTCAGTCTTGGTGATTACAGCCTACACCTTAACACCATCAACCCAAGCCTTCTAGCTTCTCTACTCTCCAGTCCTCAGTGAATCTTGTCTTTTATATATACATACTCTAATACATTACCACCACTCAATCGCAGCAAACTCTGAGGTCTTGATAACTGTTATTTCAGGCCACTTTCTAATATTTCATACCATCATTTTTTTTCTTCCCTGAGCTGAACTTGTCCCCCTCTTATATTGACCTGTTAAGCAACTCCCTCTATAATGGAAACCTCTTGCAGGGATTTCTAATATTAACTCATTCACATATTTAATGATTTTAGTGCAAATTCTTATTCAGTATTCCTGTATGTTTATTTTATTATAAATATGATTTGTACAAATACATGTTCAGTTGGCTCTGAAGTAAAGTTAGTGACTTCAATGACTTTAAAAAAAATAAAATGAGTGATACATTTGGTTCAAATTGCAAAGTTTAAACTGGCTTTTCTCTTGTATCTTTCTGATCTATATTTCAGCAAATCAATTTTTAAGTTCTTGATATGAATGATGTTTACATTTTTTCCTTCTCCAGTAAGTGGACCCTGGAGACTGAACCAACAATCCTCTGTCTTTACCATCCTAATAAATATAGCAAGTCTGCATAGCGGAACAGCGAACCCTTGACTCTGTACTCTATTGTTAGTATATATTGCATGTGAACAAATGATCTCCTTCACAAGTGGAATACCTTATCAGACTTAGTTATAAGCCAACAGACCAATGTATTTAACATTGAACAGATGAATGGAGAGCTTTCAGCACAGAGTATATTTACAGTAATTACAAACTTGACTATTCTCAATGTCAAAACAACAAAGCGATTCTGCTCATGTTCAACATAAAATGGTCTTTGAACTTTTAGACACTACTGTTTTTACATGACAAATGCCCATCACAGAGCCTCTGCCAAACTAAGTGTGTCTGCTGATTTCAGATTGGTAAACTGTAGTCTCAGTTCTATGGCTTAATGCCTGGATTCTAGGCTTATAGTTGACTAGCTGCATTCAAAGTATTATTAGCATTGCACCTTTCACAGAGCCAGACTGTGTGTTCACCCCAGGCACAGTTGTCAATCAAACACACTAACCCCAAAAGAACCCCATGATGTTAGTCACATAGGGTGTTTGAATTGAAAGAGATGATTTTATTCCTTGATCATATTGGATAGGCCCCAAGCTAACTGTAATCGTACTACAAAATCCAAAACCTTAACCTCATCCTGAAGTGTAAGATTAAGTTAGATTCCGATATGACATGTACAGAAGCAATCAGCAGCAACTACTTGAACTCAATCTGTATCATGATTAGCGAGAGAATTCTTCACCCAAAGTGCTGTCATGATCTCCCCACTTTGTATGCTTCTGGTGCATACGCAGCAGGCCCACACTAGCACTCTTACAAGAATTGAATACCATGTTGGCCACATGCCATTTTCAGCATCTTTGGGCTCCGGTAGAACTCACATCCGCAGCAATATGGAGTCCAATTTTGAAGCCAAAGACAAAAACAAAACTGATTCATAAAAATCGGAACACTTGACACCCATGAATTTTATTTCCTCCTAATTCCTTTTATGTTCACATATTATAACTTCTGAGCATTAAATAATGCAATAGATGTGAAGCCAACAAGGCTGCTGAGAGGAATTAGGAGGAAATACCTGACAACAGACAAACATGAAACGGTTCATGTAGCTGGTAGAACGAGAAACGTTTTTACATCATCAAGCCATTAGCACATGCTTTATAGAGAAACTAACTTTAAGATAGTAAAATAAATTTGGTTTTGGACATTTGAAGATCAAGGAGGAATAATTCTTGCTAAGAATTATTCACAAGATGGATGTAGATGAATACAGAGCTGGAGAATAAAGCCCATGCTTGATCTATTACTTTAATTGTATCTACTTGTATGCTAATAGTTTAGAGTTAGTAACATTCCTACAAAAGGATTAGGAATATCATTGAGTGAGATGATCTGCAGGTGGGAAGTGCAAATCCAAGCTGATAGTGATCTGATAATTCTAATAGTTTTAGTATGTTATCTACAGTATGTAATTAAGAAATTAGACAAATATCACAAAATTGTTATTGTGCAGAAGGAGGCCATTTGGCCCATCGTGTCTGCACCAGCTCTAAAAATGAGCATCATGACTTAGTGCCATTTCCCTGCCTTTTCTCCATACCCCTGCACATTGTTTCTATTCAAAGAATCATCTATTACTCTCTTGAATGTCTCAATTGAACCTGCGTCCATCACGCTTCCAGGCAGAGCATTCCAGACCGGAACCACTTGTAGTATGACTAAGTTTTTCTCACGTCACATTTGTATGTCACTTTAATTCAATGTCCTCTAATTCTTGATCCTTTTACAAGTGGGAACAGTTTCTCTCTATCTACAAGGACATGGATCTAGCACAGATGTTCCTGATAAGGTTAGATCTCGTGAGCCATATGTAAACCAATGTCTATGGAAAAGGTTAAAAATAGGCTCTCAGAAAAAAAATCACTTTGGACAGAAAAAAGTTTTTCTCTTCCTCAGACGGAGAAAACTGGGAAGAGAGAGCTTCCTAACACCTTGGTTAGTTTGAGGAGAAGGCTGTGAACAGGAAAAACAAAAGACTGCTGTCTCCAAATGCAATCATCTGCTTTCATCTGTTCACCCCCTGGGACCAGTAAATTGTAAAATTATCATGGGTTGTGTGCTTTGCCTGCCTATTTAGCTTATGCATAATATTCAAGCTGTTGCCTTCTAATAAACTACTCTTCAATGACTTATGAGCTCAACCCTGTCTTTGGGTAATCTGTGATTCAAACCTTACATGAAGCAGCAGTGATTTGAGATAGGCTGCAATCATAATGGTAACCCAGACAGCACAAAGTTTGTGCCTTTCTGCAGCACCTTAATCGGGCTTGGCGTAACTGCTTTGAGATCCCCATGTCCTTAAGTTAGCACTATACAATTTTTGTCTGTTCTTTAATTGGATTAAAGTTCACATTTACTGTAAGGTTGATAACATTTTGACTGCTTTGGACTGTCTGATGCAAAACCTTGAATATTATGATTATGAATAGGCAGATAGTTGTGGAAAGGTCTGCATGTAGCTTGATATTTTCTCTGGTATGACTTCTATTCGGAGTTTACAATTCACAAACTGACATTTCCAAGCTCTTTAAAGGTGTGACGTACATGTGGATGTTTGCCTGCCCTACTACATTTACATTTCAGATCCATCCTCCCTGTTGACAATGTACCTTTTAAGTGAATTTTGCTCACGTTTCGAAAATAGCATTGTAGAAATGGACCTCTAAACACACTGAATAATGAGACAAATCAAAATGACAATACATTTACATCAATGGATTACTTGTGGGAGGAGGGGGGGGGGGGGGGAGGAGAATACAGCTATGATTTGTACTGTGGAAGAATACAGCTGTAATTCATAGTGAAGGGTGCTGCTGGGATAGGATGGGAACTGTGAGATTTGAAGCTGCTATTAATCTTGCGACCTAATTGTGTCTTTCACAAACAAATGTTGTTGTTGTGGCACAATTTGTTGCATGTTTTGTGGTTCTGAACAAACTGAACCAGATCTCATTCTTAACTTTACATTCCAACTCCAAACTTGACTACTTGTAACTAACGCATTTAAGTTATTTAATCCAAAACCAAAAACAAACATAGATTTGCCAAATAAAGTGAGCTTTTTATTGCAAGAATATTATCTAAATATTTTTATTAAAACAAGCTTTTGCCATCCTATTTTACACAGCCTTTTAGTTGTTTAACTTTGAAACTACTGTTGAAGAAGTTTATTGAACTGAAATGCTACATAATCTTAAAGCAATATGTCAGGTGCCAATTCACCCCTATGTCTGCCTTGGCCCCCTTTTGTGCTTTATATTTTCAAGCTGGTTGTTACATACAGGTTGGAAGTGGGCATTTGACATAAAATCCTGTCTCAAATGTCATTGTGAAAGTAGCTCGTAGCCCATGGCCTCCATCAACCTACATGGAGGGGATTTGACACAATATTCCAGCTGTAGGCTACTTAAATCATTACACCAAGCCTTGTTCGCCCATCACCCAGGTGCTTACTGACCTACATTGGTTCCAGGATAAGCAACATCTTAGTATTAAAACTTGCATCCTTGTTTTCAAATCCCTCCATGACCTTGCACTTCCTGACTCTGTAGTGGCATGTTGAGCATCCTTGATTTTAATTACTCCATCATTCACAATTGTGTTTTCTGCTGCCTAGGTTCTGGATTTTTTTTCCCTAAATCTCTTTGCCTCTCTTTCCTCCTTTTATGAGGTTCCTTAAAACCTATCATTTCATCCAAACTTTGGGTCAACTGCCATAATATCTGCTTATGTGGATCAGTGTCAAATTTTGGTTGATAAGGTTCCTGTGTCGGGCCTTGGGGTATTCAACAATGCTAAAGGGGCTGTGTAAGTACAAGTTGCTATAGTCAAGTCAGTAGTTGACAAATGCATGTATTAGAGCTTTGGCAGTGAAAGGATAACGGTGGGGCGGTGTTGCAGCGAGGTGGAAATAAATAGTTTTTCTGAAGGAAAGGATATAGAATCTGAATATGAGGGGGAGGCAGTGGCATGGTTGAGCAGTGTGCAAAGCTTACAAATGGTCTAGATAGGCATGAGACAAAGCTGAGGAGGGAGATGAAATCTGCAATAAGGAAGCAAGATTTGTGGTGGGAACTGAAGACAAGTTGTTGCTTATCGTAGGTTCTGTTGGAGATTATTAGGAATGAATGGTGCATCTTCTGCTACTTTTGACAGTTACTCTGGCAAATCATGAAAAGTTGTGTCCTGGATACCATGGGAGGTACCATGCCTTCCTCCTCCTTTGTATCTGCAGGGAGTAAACTCTCTTGGGGAGTGGCAATCATAACTCAAAATTTAACCATTGCTGTAAATTTAGGAATCGGCTTCATCATATTCCTCTGGATTCCCTTCAATGATTCTACAATCCTCTGCCGACTGTGCGCTTTTCCATATTGAATGCCATCCAGAACTCCTCTATCTATTGAACTAGCTTGTCCAGATGGGTCTGCATTGCAGTCACCAGCGGTGATAGCAACGATTGTTTGCTCCATGTGTGTATGATGTGTAATGATCTGGTACCACCAGAAAATATCCTGAATACTTCGCAAAGTACCTCTACCATCTTAAACTCCTTTTACTATCTATACTTGTGAAATTGAAGTACATCAATGCTATTGAATTGTACATGTACCATCAGGGAAAGGAGTCCGTGTCTGTTGAAATGAACTCATAGGCCAGAATTTTACTAGCCCGCCTGCCACAGGAATCAGAGCAGGCAAGGAGTGGACGATGGAAGAACTTCGGTGGGATTTTACGGTTTCGGGACAAGCAAGCCCGTAAAATCCCACCCATAAAGTTTAAGAATTGTGTCTGAGTCATTAACCTTCAAAGAGGTACAAATAGAGGGGGTCACATGATCAGTGTAAGCAGCAGGGTCCGCATGTGCAATTGAAGGGAAACGGGTCAGAGTCCATGAGGAGAATTAAATGGATTTACTTTTAGATGCATTAAAGATTGCGAATGGGAGCAGAATTGCAAACATGCAATTAAAAAAATTTTTTGCCAAATTAAATTTTGTGGCGGGAGTGAGTTAAGGTGCACTGGATATCTACAGATGTCCAAAACAAATTAGTGAGAACTATTAAAGAATGCTCAAATAACACAAAAACTATTATAAACAAATGGATGAATCCCAAAACGAACAATTACAGAAGTGTTCAGACTCTAGTTTCTTATATTCAAATGGAGCTCCAAATAAAAACATTAATAAATGACCTTATATAGTAGAAAAAAAATAACTAAATGGGTAAATTTAAGGATGTGGTGATATTTTTGTGTTTATTATGTAAGGAATTTTATATTGACCAATTACCTGAATTAATGAGGAACAAGTAAGCGTGAGGGAGATGGGAGTAGTTGTTGGGAAGGAGTGAGTAAGTGTGGGAGAATAATGAGTAGTTGGGAAGGAAACCAGTACCTAGGGAATCGGGGGAGTGGTGAGTTGTCATTGTTGTCGTAGTGAGTATTTGGGAGATAGTAATATGGTGAGTACTTGAGATCAATGCATATTGAATGGTGAGAACTTGGGCTGTTCGCAATTAACATTTGCTGATGGTAATGAGTAGCTGAGAGGGTATTGGGTGATCGAGAAATAGATGCTAGGAAATGGGGGAAACAGAATAACTACTGTTCCTTACATTCTATTAGTATGGCTGCAAATAATCACAGGCAATGGGAATTAAAACCTTTGCATTTAGTGAGAAACTTTCAAAATTCACTTTGTTTTTTTTATTATTTGACATCATGAAGAAAATCATGACTTACAGCAACTTGTGTTCTCTTTCTCTTGCTTTCCTTACACCTAAATACACAGCCGGTACTTTTTTCATTTCTCAAGTTCAGTCAGCACCTATCACCTCTCATGCTATTTTGAACCTTTGTGGTGTCCTTCACCTAGGTTTCTCAATAATAAAATTATTACATTGCTTTCTTCTCTCGTTTTATATCTAAATTTCTTCAGTAAATAATATATAGGGTTTTGCACCAGTGTCCTCCAGCTTGCATTTGAGTGATGATGAGAAATTGACAATTTGTTTTTGTTGTGTCCACCTGGCATCATGAAAGGTTTACAAAGTTATTTCGAAAGGCTGAGAACACAGTTTCTGTGATAGTCTTCCTGGTACTGATCAGCCAGCTTAGAAGATCCTAAACGCAATCATTAGTCTGTGTAGTTAGTTGGCTCCAGCCAGGGTGACAGTAGGAGGGCTCCAATTCACTATCCCAACTGAGTGGGGGTGGGGGGGGTTAGAATCCTGCTTCCAATTTCTGTCCTGTGACCATCTGCTTGAAATGGGTGCCTGAACACGACTTATTGAATAATTAAACTTGTCTGTAATAAACCCCCGATTGAATAACCTACTTATACTCACTGTTGAAACCCTTGCACAAACAATGGACACTTGGGTGAAGTACCAGCAGATTGCTGGTGCCTATAGAATTGTATCCCAACATGTGTCAGTGCCTTCCAAATAGGATGAGAGAAAACTCGAAACAGGGAGAAAATACTGCCACAAGAACAGATTGACTGACAACTATTCTTCTGTTGTGATGAAGAAAAAGGCCATATTGTGTGAAGTCCACATAGCTGATATTGTCATGTTAAGTTTTCATGCAAATAGTGAAAATGAACAGTAGCAGTTTTATTACTTGCCTTTGGAAACTTCTACTCATTGTGTCCATTTCCTCATAAACTTCAGAAATGACTATTGGTAAAATTATATGGAGAAATCAATTATGAGAACCATCCTTCATTGTTTGGGACGAAACAGAATATTTAAAGATTCCCCTTGCATGCTTGAATTGTTTCTCCTGCGTTTCAGGTCTTCCTCAGGACAGGGGTAGTTCATAAACTCATGATATGGAACCTTCCTTCAACAACTGTCTGCATCCTGGGCATAGTTTCTATAGTTGCCAGTTCTCTTGGAGAATGTTTTTTGTTGCTTTGTTAAGAGTATTCCACTGAATACTTCAATCGTATCTGTTAGGGGCTGTCTATCCTGCTGTTTATAGAGACTTCATTTTGTGGAAAAAAATAGCAACAGAAATAGGCTCACGGCCAACGTGAAAGCCCTTTTGTTCTTGAAGTGAATATTGTGAAGCACTTTGAAAAGCTTTGCATTCTTTTCGTTCCATTTCGAATTGGTCACAGCCGTACTGACCTCTGGTTTCTATCTGAGAGTTGGATAGGCTTTTGTTCGATACTCCTCCTGTGTGATACTTTGAGTAATCTTTTTAAACAAAGCAGCGTCTGAATTAAAGAATAGCTTGTGGATCCAACTTTTTTTGTGTGACCTACAAATATTCCTGTTCTGTACTTCAGGGCACATTTGAGCAGGTTGAGACTGTTTGAGCTTAGCATTGAATATAGTATATAGATAACTGGGTGATTATCTTCAAACCTCCTCTGTGATGGAATATATTTTAATTTTTTCAATTGACTTATTTAAATGCTTACCATGAATTCAGCAGTTCTAAAGATTAATTTGTTTATTTTGCATCCTGTCAGACTTCATTCCTTGAAGCAATACTGAAAGTACGTTGTAGACGTAATCCTTGAGCTCTACATCTTTCATAAGCACCTGCTGGATTATTAACACAAAATTAATTATTCACATTTGCCTGATGGAAATGTAAAGTTATTTACACAATGTAACAAATTGCGCTCGTGGTGGCGGTGTTCAACAATAATACCCATCAAACATAAAATCTGCTCTGCCATTCCTCTTATTTTGATGGGTTTAATGTGACAGTAGACATTGTTTAACATTTGCAATAATAAAGTGTTGACAGAACTTTGTAAGAATACTTTTCACCACATTTGCATCCCATAACTGCTAGGATTCAGTCACAAGACATTATTCCGAAGAGAAAGGGTTTGTTGAACCCTATTAATGGGGTATAATATATGCCAGAAATGCAGCATTTTCACAGCTGGAGTTTTCTATTGAGGAAAGCCACAATTCCTTATATAAAAAAATGGTTTCTAAGGAAGCAGTGTGGAACACAGCATCTGAAAACAATTTGTTTGGTAATGGGAAATGTTCTAGACAACGGTGGGAAAGAATCAGCTGAAAAGGAATGATTCGTGAGCTGGCAGCAAATTCACAAAGGCTTTTGCCTGTGTGTGTTCCACAATGCCTTTTATAAATTTGACTGCATTAAAAGCGCATTCATTAATTGTCCCAACAAACACATCACTGTTGTCTGCAAAGGCATTCCAGTCATGCAGTCCAGTTGTGTAATCAGAGATGAAAAATGTTACATCCTCCTATATCATGCTAACTTAAACCTCTTTATATTGTACAAAAGGAGTCATGAGAACTGAATCTTCCAGTTACTGTTGGTCATTTTATGGGCCTAGAATGAAACCACTTTGAACTTGCATTTATATAACATTTTAAATGTAAAAACACAAGGATCAAAGATTCTTCACAAATAGGTGTAATGAAAATAGATGTTAAATCAGAAACAGATTAGAGGAGTGGACAAAAACTTGTTTTGAATTGGGTTTTGTGAATCTTTATAAAAGTGAGGCGAGAGAAATGGAGCGGCTTTGACAGGGAGTTACAAATGCAGCCGAGAAAGCTCTTCTGTCACTGCTGGAGTAAAGGGAAGAAAAGATGCACAGAAAGACAGTGTCAGAAGAATAGAGCCTTTGGAATAGTATATAGAACAAAAGGAGATTGCAAAGACCAGTTGGGCGTGACCATGGACAGATTTAAAATGAGGACGAGAATTTTGAATTAAATCTATTGAGGAATAATGATCCAGCGCAGATCAATTAAAGCAGGGGTGATGGGGAAGCAGGCTTATTTTGGAGCTTCCAGCAGATTTTGCACAAGTTGGGAGTTTTTGGAGGGTGAAAAATAGGAGGTCAGGAAGGAAACCATTAATGTCAACTGAGTTAGGAGGTGGTTTAAGTTGTAGGGTGGCTGTGGCGGGGATGGCATTGTCATGCATTGGACCTGTGCTACCAGTTGAGGCGATGAAACTACCAACCTGCATGCACATAATGAAAATGATGTCTATCTTTAAAGAAAATGGCATGTCTGCAAATGCAGATGCGCCACTTTGGATTGTAGATGTGAAAGTCTTACAATATTGTATTCCTCTGAGTTGGAGCCTGTGACTGACAGACATATTTGCAAAATTTTCTGATCAAACCACAATCAAACTCTGAATGACCTGAAGTTATGTTAATGTGATAGTTTGTGGTGTTGGAGGGATATGGCTGTACCTTGCGATAAAACAAATTACATAGCATAACGTTCTTGACCTCAGAAAGCAGTATACCTCCAATGAAGATCACTGAAACAGGAACAGTGGCAGACAAATCCTTTAGTTTAGCGTTATGTTATTTTAGCTGCACTGTACTTGTTATTTGTCATGGTTTTTAGAAGAAAAATGTATCAAAATACATGTTGAGCAGTTCAGATTTTTAAAATTATATGAATTCTGAAACCTAATTACTATGCATGTAGCAGCCTGTAATTGTAGGCACGTGTACACTGTAGAGACAGAGCAATACAGCACAGAAACAGGTCCTTCAAGCCAACCATGGTGCCCTCCCAGCTTGTCCCAATTGCCCACATTTGGCTCTGTAGTTTGAGATTAATTTGAATCATTGTGATGAACAGTTTTAAATCCCACAGTGCTGGGTATAATATTTGTCATATCAATTACAATGGTGAAATATCAACAAGATCAGGGTCAGCCAAATATTTAGCTGCACTGGAAACAGCAGAAAGCATTTTGTCTTGCAATGGAAAATGCTGAATAAACTCAGGTACATCCACAAGTTGAAGTAAATATAAAAATGATTTATTTGTCATCTGTGCTTCCACATTGTTGGATTCTGTATTTGGGGCAATCTTATTGAGGAATCTAATATGTTATTTGGTACAGAAAGTTAGGCCCAGAGTATTATTTTGAAGTAAGCCAAAATAGTAAAACTAAGGGGCTAAAATAAATGAAAAGTTAATTTAAAACAATACATGAGTTTTCAGGCAGTCATGGAGGCAAAATATGCCAAGTATACATTATTCTAAATGCTGATGTACTTCCTAATTGGAGTAAAGTTGCCAGGTATGTTTGCCGATGTTCCTGGCAGTTCGATTACATGACATTCCTGTCAGCGTGAACCCGGCAAATGTTGTTGCATTTATTTTGTGTAGCTCTTCTGTAAATAAACCGGTGCACTTATGCAACATTGTTAGTTAAAAAGTGATGAGCAAAGAGATGCTGTGTAAATTCCAACCAGTTAAAACTGGATTTCATAAAATCATGGAATGTTAAAGCGCAGAAGGTGGCCATCATGTCTGTACCAACTGAAAAAGAGCTATCCGACTCAATGTCACTTCCCAGTTCTTAGTGCTTTTTAAATGTAGTATGGGTTTCTGCCTCCACCACTCTTTACAGCAATGAGTTCCAGAACCATCATGTCTACCACCATCCTCTGGGTGAAAATATTCTTCTCAACTCCCCTTTGGTCCTTCTACAATTACTTTAAATCTAGGCTCCTGGTTATTGATCTCTTTGCTGAGGGAAACTGATCTTTCCTTTTCTCTCCACTAGACCTCTCATAATTTTATACACCTTAATTAAATCCCTCCATGGTATCTGCTGTTCCAGAGAAAACATTCCCAACCTAGTGTGTGTAGTGGTTTGCTTCGCATTCTGTAATAAAATCTGTTCCTTTCCAGTCAGGCTTCCTGAGTCATGACAATTTATATCAATGTAAGATAGGGATAAAGACTTGGTGGGGAGGGTCGGTGTAGTAGAAGGGTCTGGTATATATAGGATTAATATAGGACTGAGTACTGCCACGCAGTGATGTAAGAAGGAATATGACCAGGACCTAGGGTCAGTGTGGTGTTGCTCAGAGACATGTTAAGCCTTAGGATGGAGAGTGCTCCACACCTTTACCCTTAACTCTATATTTGTATATAGTTACAAGTAGCTAATAAAGACTTGCCGTTAACATATAGAAGACTACAAAGACTTCCTTAACAGACATGTTATGTAACCAGCACCATCCCAATACTCCTCAAATACATTACTTCACACTTCTCCGGATTGAATTCCATTTGCCACTTTTTCACTCGCTACCAAAGTGAGGCTGACCAAACAGCTGTATAATCCTCTGGCACCATGCCCGTAGCCAGAGATTTGGAAATTGATGGTCAGAGCCCCCATTATTTCCTAGCAGCCTTGAATGTATTTAATCTGGGTCTGGCAACGTCTGAAACCCCTGCTTTCAAAGTTGCTAAAGCCCTCAATATTTCCTTCTTATTATGATTACGTCATCCAATATTTTACACACCTTCTCCTTAACTTCAATGTCTACATCATTCACCCCCCCCCCCCCCCCCCCTCCACCAACTCCCTCCTTTGTGAAACAAAGTACTTATTAAGAACCATGTTCATATCTTCCACCTAGGTACACAGATTATCCTTTTGGTTTGTAATAGGCTCTACTAAGTTTGCGGATGACACGAAGATGGCTGGACTTGTGGATAGCGAAGAGCATTGTCGGGCAATACAGCAGGATATAGATAGGCTGGAAAATTGGGCGGAGAGGTGGCAGATGGAGTTTAATCCGGATAAATGCGAAGTGATGCATTTTGGAAGAAATAATGTAGGGAGGAGTTATACAATAAATGGCAGAGTCATCAGGAGTATAGAAACACAGAGGGACCTAGGTGTGCAAGTCCACAAATCCTTGAAGGTGGCAACACAGGTGGAGAAGGTGCTGAAGAAGGCATATGATATGCTTGCCTTTATAGGACGGGGTATAGAGTATAAAAGCTGGAGTCTGATGATGCAGCTGTATAAAATGCTGGTTAGGCCACATTTGCACTGCGTCCAGTTCTGGTCGCCGCACTACCAGAAGGACGTGGAGGCGTTAGAGAGAGTGCAGAGAAGGTTTACCAGGATGTTGCCTGGTATGGAGGGTCTTAGCTATGAGGAGAGATTGGGTAAACTGGGGTTGTTCTCCCTGGAAAGACGGAGAATGAGGGGAGATCTAATAGAGGTGTACAAGATTATGAAGGGGATAGATAGAGTGAACGGTGGGAAGCTTTTTCCCAGATCAGAAGTGACGTTCACGAGGGGTCACGGGCTCAGGGTGAGAGGGGCGAAGTATAACTCAGATATTAGAGGGATGTTTTTTACACAGAGGGTGGTGGGGGCCTGGAATGCGCTGCCAAGTAGGGTGGTGGAGGCAGGCACGCTGACATCGTTTAAGACTTACCTGGATAGTCACATGAGCAGCCTGGGAATGGAGGGATACAAACGATTGGTCTAGTTGGACCAAGGAGCGGCACAGGCTTGGAGGGCCGAAGGGCCTGTTTCCTGTGCTGTACTGTTCTTTGTTCTTTGTACTCTTTCTTTAGTTATCTCCTTGCTCTTTATCTGTTTATAAAATCAAGGAAAACTGTTTTACTTGCCCACTGTTTTTTCATACCCTCTCTTTGTTTGCCTATTTTTTATTTCACCCCTGCATTTTCTATATTCCTCTGACTTTCCATAATATTGAGCTTGCGGCATCTGGTGTAAGCATTCTTTTTTGTCTTATCCTGCCCAGTACGCTACCATAGGACTTGAGGTTTGTGCATCCCTCATACTTTTCTTTCCAGAAACATATTTGTTTGAAACCCTCTGTCTCTCCTAGAATATCTCCACAGTGATTTATTTTCAAATACTTATTCCAAGTCCACCTTTGCTAAATCGCATCCTTTCGTATAATAGGTTTTACCCCAATTGAGAACTTTAAATCCTGGTTTACCTTTGTTTTTTTTCCTGTAACTATGCAAAATCCAATAATTATAATTACCACCACCTATACCTTCTGCCACTAACCACCTGTCCAGCTTCATTCCCTAAAGCTCACTGATGTGTTCCCTGGTCTCCATGGTAGGAAGAACCTTCCAGAGGTGATGTTTTTGAAGTGATGACTGGTAGCCAGGGTACGCAAAAACTTCCTGGGCTGATATTTCTGAGGCACTGAAAAAAAAGCACTCATCTTAAATTGTTCCTTCAGAAGGCAACGTACTTATCCAGCAAATTGAAATTGAACACTTTTACTGTGGGTGGGAACCCTGTTGATTCTAATTTCCTGAATGGAGCAACATTCTCAGCTTTTAAAACAACATTCTGACATTTGTCCAATAGCCATGTTATGATAATGTGAAATTTCCACAACTGTCTTTAAGGTATTATGCAAGTACAGATATTCAAGAGTTTACAAGCAGAGTTTTTATCTTTACACACTTCTTCAGAAAAACATATATGAATCAGTGATCCTTTTCACAAAGACGCCAATTAGAGAATAAAGAATGACTGCAAATTTGTTATTTGAGGCCTTTGAGTTGCAATTTAAGCCAATTAAGCAAAGTTGAAATTATTTATTTGGTCACCTGAGCCCTGAGATAACATCCTCAATCATATTTCCAAATTCTGTTCATTTTATAGATTTGATTTTACCTGTTTTGAAGTTTTTGTGTCAGGATTCATATCTCTTTGACAGTTAGTTTCCAAGTCCTGCACTGAATAGTTTGGAAGATGGCTAGCAAATGACTATCAGACAACGTGCCATTATATTCCACCTTCAGTGAATGCTCATTAACATTGCCACACCAGTAATTGAAAGGTGAATAATCGCAATACTATTTTGCTAAATTGTAGAGCTTACAAAATGAAAGTGCAAAGTCCTAAAAGAAGTCTCTCACAGTTCAGAGCACTCGTATCTAAATGACAGAAAAAATGTACTTATGTTTATTTAGTGCACTTCATGACCTCAGGACATTCCAAAGTTCTTCGGAGCCAATGAAGTACTTTTGAGATGTCATCACTATTGTAATATAGGAAACTCAGCAGCCAAATTGTACACAGCAAACTCCGACAAACAGCAATGAGATAATGACCAGATAACCTGTTTTATTGATGTTGGTTGACGAAAAAAGAAGGAACAATCTTTTAAGTAGCTCCATTTAACCAGAGTACCTGACACAGGCATGTACCAAAGATTTGGGTCTAACATTTTATAGTTAAATCTCCTGAAATTAATTGGTTAAATTTTGAACATTCTATAAATCTTAGTTGTTGCAAACCAACCCAAGTATTTTTAATGCTTTTTCTCTTTCAGGCACATCACATCATGGCGGCTATTCCCATTCTTCAGTTGTGTATGCCTTAAAAGAATGTGGCATTCGTCACATTGACACTGCAAAGAGATATGGCTGTGAATCACATCTAAAGAAAGCAATCAGAGAATGTGGTGTGAATCGTGAGAGCCTGTGGATAACTACAAAACTTTGGCCTGGGGACTATGGCCGTGAAACTACCAAAGCAGCATGTCTGGAGTCATGCAAAAGACTCGGTCTGGATTACATTGGTATGAACAAATACCCAAACAAGTTTAAGTGATACGATTCTGTCAAATGATCGTTTAAGTTAAGGAGTTGTTCGTATTTTTGAAATGTGAACTTGATATACTTTTCGTCTTTAATGGGGTACTTTTTTTAGGTAATTCAGTTTTAGAGGAAATTTAATGGCCGTATCTTCCCTCTGACTAGCTAGCTCGCACTTTCTCCCCCTGCCATTCTGCATACAGGTCAGCTGTTGTGATATTTATAACAGCAAGCCTGTCAAGGTCTGAGTACAAATATGCAGAAACTTTCAGCTGCTTCTTCTCAGGCCACTCTTTTACAAAGTAGTTGACCAGGAAATCATGACAACTTTTGGTGGCAGAATTGTAATATGAGCAACATTACCTCAAAAATGTCAAATTCAATCATACAGCTCCATTAATATTCTCCATTTTGATGATGCAATGCGTTTTCTAGTTCCATTGATCCAAATCCAATTTAAATTGTATTTTAATCAAAACCTTTGTCAAATATAGCTAAAGAGCCAGGGATAACTATCTAAAACACAGAAAACACTAAACATCCTTAACCAGCATAAGCAAGTGTCACTGAAATGCTGGTAATATTCTGTTAAGAATGAAACTCTTCTTTTATTTTTTTTCCACTGTGTCTTCCTGTCAGTTTTGTCATTCAATTTAACTTCTGACCCTCTGCTATCTGAATTTGGCTCCAAAATAATGAGCTAAAAATATGATATTTTGCAAACCACTGGGCAGGATTCTCTGGCCGTTCGCTGCCAGAGGGATTCTCGGGTCCCGCTGACAGCGCGCCCCCGCCCGTGGGTTTCCTGGTGGAATGGGGTGGCTTCAGTGGGAAATCCCATTGATTGTAGCGGGTAGAGAATCCCGCTGCCAGCAAACGACACATTACCTTCTGCCACCAGAAATCACATGGCTGAGAGGCCAGAGAATTCTGTTCAACAACTCTGACAGTTGGCTTAAAGTCAATAATTCAATCTAGTTGCTGTCGTTCATAAACCTCTGTTCACACTTTCCCCTCCTGACTTGTTATGTCTTCAGAATTTCTCATCACAGTTAGTGTAATCCTAGGCCTCTCATAAGGATGACTATGACTATCAGAAACATATGGAAGGAGAACAAGCCATTAGACTCACAGGCTGTGCACAATCCACTCTTTTATGTGCCATACCCATTTCCTCTCATGCAAGAGTGACTGTCCTTGCTCCCCCCACTAAAATAAATTGTGCAAAAGTCCAGTATATCCACTCCAATATACATCCCACACTGTTCATCTCATTCCAGCAATCTTCTTTGGGATGACGTTAATTTGCTTACACTAGCCTAGAGACCATGATGTTCCACAGAGGATTCTGACAAATCTATTCCTTTGAACTCTCAATCCCTTTTCAGATATTCATCCTTGTCTGTCTTGGTTCAGTGGTAGCATACTCACCTTGGATTCAGGAAATGATGGATCTGGGTCCATTTCAGAGACTTCAGCATGCAATCTAGGCTAACATCTCAGTCCATTACTGAAACAGTGCTGAGGGAGGGGGAGGAGGTGCATCATTTTTATAGAGTCAGTGTGTCCTTTACGGCACAGAAGGAGGCCATTTGGCCCATTGAGACAATGGCATTTCCTAGCGAAGCAATCCAGTTGGCCAAACTCCCCTAGAAAGACGTTAAACCAAGACCACCTCCACCCTCCCAGGGACTTAAACAATCCCAAAACAGTATTCAATATAGGCCTGGGCCTATATTGATACTTCAATTAGCATCACCAAATATGATTATCTGGTTATTGCTGTTTGTGGGACTTTGCTGTGTGTAAGTTGGGTGCCATATTTCCTAAAACTTCATTTTCTGTAAGGAATTTTGGAATGTAAAAGCTGCTGTATTAGTGCTTTCTTTCTTTGTCACCTAGTTACAGAACATTATAACTCTGCACTATAATTTCTTGCGGTATTATTTGCCAAAATAGCATTCTATCTCGCTACAATTAAAATAAAAACTACTGGAAATCTGAAGTAAAACACAGCAGGCCAGTTGGAAAGAGAAAAACAAATCCGCATTTCAGTCAATGCTCCTCATTAGATGCTCCTGATGATTGGACCCACCCACAATATTAGCCTTTTTCTTTTTTCCCAAATGCTGATTGCGATTTGCTGTTAATTTCTTGTGTTGTTGTGTTTGTAAATCCCCTTTCTGAGCACCTCTTTCTAAATTAGTATCACAGAGGAAGGAAATGATTTTGTATTATATTGCTCTTTATCGTTCTGCTTGCAAAAGTTTAAGTAAAAGCACTTTTTTTTTTCAAATTTACTGCTGGTTCTGTAAATATAGTAACGTAGTTGTTGCAAGTGACGCACCTTATTAGTTGATGTTTCCCTCTTGTCTTTTGTTTGATTTAAAAAGACAGGATATGATGTCAGGAAAAGGGTTTTAATTAGGAAGCTGGTATTGTATTATTGGCAATGAGCAGCTGAACAAACAATACTGATGGAATTTGTCTGTATTCATTTTAAAGGGCAAGCTTTCAAAGTGCACCATTTACATTGTTGAATGTGTGCCTGCCTATTTCCGTCTTTTGCAAACTGTAGTTGCTATATGTAGGATATAGTATTGTTTTGAATTTGTAAGAGCCTCACCAAGGAGAAATCTGACAATTTGTACCACCAATGATACTGATAAGGAGTTACTGAAAAAGTTTCACACAGTAAGTTCCACAAAGTAATCTTTAATTTCAGCCTGTAAACATTTAAAGTATGTTTTGGCATCATTCTAAACATATCTAGGACCAGTTTCGGAGCTTGGCAGGGAAAGGGAAAGTGACCAAGCAGCTGTGAGGGTGAGATAAAGTGGTTACCTTCTGTACAAGCTGCGTGCAATAGCTGAAAATAACCATATATTGTTCTCATATTATGGAGAGTGTGTCCAAGTGTCAATCACAGAAGTTTCAATAATAGACTCGAGCTTCTCGCGCCAATGTTTTGCTTTTGAAAGTGGATCTTTTATTTTGCAAAGTTTAAATTAACCCCTCACTTTGTGGAAGTGACGTGACTGAGGTCTAGGATAGTACAACTTGCCTGTGGTGCCTCATACACTCTCCTGTCCTTAAACAGCGAGCCAAAATAAAACCTTAATCACTAGTCAACCATGAAAAGTATGGGTGTTGTACTGCCTTGTAATGGCAGTGTTCTGTGAATGCAATTCAATTCCCCATCACAATCTTGCTGCTGTGAGGAGATACTGAGCTCAGGCCAGGTGCTTCCCTGTGAGGAAATGATGTCCTCAGGTCACTCTTGTACTTCCTACCAGCATTTTCAGATTGTTTTTGATAGAAATTTGAGAATTTACATACTTGACCATGTTAAAATGTGGCCAAAAGGGACCAACTTGATGGCTGGATTCATGTGCCAAAAGCACACTCAAAAACTCCTATTGTCATTATAATCCTGCTACCCGAGTCTGAACATTCATACAAAATAAACTTTTGTGATCTGTATATGATCATTCAAATTCAAGGATCAAAATTAGTCATAATACTAGTAGAATGATGGATTGTAATGTGATCAACAAATGAAGGAATCTGTTCTTCCCTCTTATTCAGGATCACATTGCTTTTACATTCAAATTTTTATGCTCTTTTGGCTCACTCACATTGTCTCTCTCACACACTTAATAATTATTTAACTCACTTGTATGTACACTTATTTGTATAGAAGTCCACATTAAATTAGGTTTCCTTTTCAGATGCAGGTTCTCTTGTGCGTTTCCTGTATTTTCTGTTTGTTTCTGATTTCTGGCACTCATATTTTATCTTTATAGTGTATTGAGTTTAGATAAACAATTACCAATAATCCTGTATTATTATCTCCAATTTCTAATCAAGAAATACATCTGTATCCTTTCATCATATAATTTTCTTGATTTGTGTCACCAAAGAACTATGTAATCTTTTCATTCATGGGTGTTTGTGCAGGCATTAGTATAGTATCCAAAAATATTGTGGTAGCCTATTGCTTCTATTAATATTTATAATATTCATTCATCTCAAATTGAGACAATTCAAGATTTACCTAAGCAAAATCTTTTGAATTAGAATTGTACTTCTAGACATTACAGTGCTCCCTATACATTACGTGCTCAGATTTTGCATTGCCAATGTATTGCAGTACTTAAGTATTGGACAACTCCCAATATATTGCGGGATTGGCAAGGTTTTGTCCTCCTGGATTGAACATTCCTTCAGCTGCTCAGTTTACCCATTTGCTCTAAGTTATAGGATACTGTCCAATAAATTCTGACACACCTTTTTCCCATCTTGAAAGTTTGAGGGTGGTAGAGATTTTATTCCAAAAGCAAAATACCGTGGATGCTGGAAATCTGAAGTGAGACGTCAGTGCGCTGGCAAAATCAGCATTTGGTTGCCCATTCCCTAATCGCCACAACTGAGTGGCTTGCTGGGCCATTTCAGAGGGCAGTTAAGAGTCAACCACATTGCTCTGGATATGGAGATATAGACAGTAAGAAGTTTAACAACACCAGGTTAAAGTCCAACAGGTTTATTTGGTAGCAAAAGCCACACTGTATAACACCTGTTGGACTTTAACCTGGTGTTGTTAAACTTCTTGCTGTGTTTACCCCAGTCCAACGCCGGCATCTCCACATTATGGAGATATAGACCAGACCACTAAGGATGGCTGATTCCTTTCCCTACATGCCATTAGTGAACCAGATGGGGTTTTTACAACAATTCATGACAGTTTCACAGACATCATTACTGAGTTTAGCTTTCAATTCCAGATCTGTTAATTGAATTTACTTTCCACCAGCTGTTGTGGTAGGATTTGAACCCATGTTCCCAGAGTCTTTGCCTGGACCTCTGGATTACGAGTCCAGTGACATTACCATGACACCACTCTCCCCCCTATTTGTCTTTACAGTTGCTGAAAAACCTGCTGTGTGTTTTCAGCATTTACAGTTTTTATTTCAGATTTTTAACATGCACTTTTCTTAAGATAATTTCTAGACTGAGCAAAAAATGAAAAACAAAATATTTAAAAGAGCTGTGCTGAAGACAGAATATTGACATGGAAACTGAAAAATTGAGTAGAATTTTGCACAGCCTGAAGAACTGTAGAGTGATCAAATTTAAGACCAATTAGATCTTCGGCATTAACTTGAGCTACTGCATTTGTATAATTTCAGTGTGACTTTAAGAGACTCACCAAACAACATGTGGCTTCTCAGTCTTTTGGCTAAGATCAAGCATCAAACCAAGCCCTAGGTCAGGTGCAATGTCTTTTATTGCCAGCCTAGATCTTGTATTTCTCTCTTGAGGGGACCGTGATTTGGATTCAATTTGAATTGGTTTTTGGAACAAGCAAGGAGATGGATTAAGGCCCTGTCCACTCTGTGCATTGGCTTTGTAACTTTAAGAATGGAAAACCAAATATATTTTTCAAGTTTGTGGCTTACTATCCCAGCACTTCATTTCATTAAACTAGAAGTTCTCAATGTATTGAAGACAGGAGGAGGAGGCACTGTATGCATTTATTTGACTAATTTCTCCCTTTTTATATTACTTAATATCATACATCCTGTTCTAACTGGAAAAATAGTTGCAATAATTCAAAGACCTCTCTGTGCTTGCCTTCAATGATGTGGAGATGCCAGCATTGGACTGGGGTAAGCACAGTAAGAAGTCTCACAACACCAGGTTTAAGTCCAACAGGTTTATTTGGTAGCACAAGCCACAAGCTTTCGGAGCGCTGCTCCTTCATCAGGTGAGTGGGAGTCGTGTTCACAAACAGGGCATATATAGACACAAACTCAATTTACAAGATAATGTTTGGAATGCGAGTCTTTATAGGTAATTAAGTCTTAAAGGTACAGACAATGTGAGTGGAGAGAGGGTTAAGCACAGGTTAAAGAGATGTGTATTGTCTCCAGTCAGGACAGTTAGTGAGATTTTGCAAGCCTGGGCAAGTCATGGGGGTTACAGATAGTGTGACATGATCCCAATATCCTGGGTGAGGCCGTCCTCATGTGTGCGGAACTTGGCTATCAGTTTCTGCTCAGCGATTCTGCGTTGTCGTTCTCCCGGAGCGGAGAAGCTACGACATCTTCTCCGGAGCCTTCAACATGTCATTGAAGAAGAAGAACATCTCGCCAAGGCCATCCCCACACCCCCACTTCTTGCCTTCAAACAACCGCACAACCTCAAACAGACCATTGTCCGCAGCAAACTACCCAGCCTCCAGGAGAACAGTGACCACGACACCACACAACCCTGCCACAGCAACCTCTGCAAAACGTGCCGGATCATCGACATGGATGCCATCATCTCACGTGAGAACACCATTCACCAGGTACACGGTACATACACTTGCAACGTTGTCTACCTGATACGCTGCAGGAAAGGATGTCCCGAGGCATGGTACGTTGGGGAGACCATGCAGACGCTACGACAACGGATGAATGAACACCGCTCGACAATCACCAGGCAAGAGTGTTCTCTTCCTGTTGGGGAACACTTCAGCGGTCACGGGCATTCGGCCTCTGATCTTCGGGTAAGCGTTCTCCAAGGCGGCCTTCACAACATGAGAACGCAAAGTCACTGAGCAGAGACTGATAGCCAAGTTCCGCACACATGAGGACGGCCTCAACCGGGATCTTGGGTTCATATCACACTATCTGTAAGCCCCACGACTTAACTGGACTTGCAAAATCTCACTAACTGTCCTGTCTGGAGACAATACACATCTCTTTAACCTGTGCTTAACCCTCTCTCCACTCACATTGTCTGTACCTTTAAGACTTGATTACCTGTAAAGACTCACATTCCAACCATTATTTTGTAAATTGAGTTTGTGTCTTTATATGCCCTGTTTATGAATAGAACTCCCACTCACCTGATGAAGAGGCAGCGCTCCAAAAGCTAGTGGCTTGTGCTACCAAATAAACCTGTTGGACTTTAACCTGGTGTTGTGAGACTTCTTACTGTGCGTATCAGGTAGACAACGTTGCAAGAACAAAGAACAATACAGCACAGGAAACAGGCCCTTCGGCCCTCCAAGCCTGTGCCGCTCCTTGGTCCAACTAGACCAATCGTTTGTATCCCTCCATTCCCAGGCTGCTCATGTGACTATCCAGGTAAGTCTTAAACGATGTCAGCGTGCCTGCCTCCACCACCCTACTTGGCAGCGCATTCCAGGCCCCCACCACCCTCTGTGTAAAAATCGTCCCTCTGATGTCTGAGTTATACTTCGCCCCTCTCAGCTTGAGCCCGTGACCCCTCGTGATCGTCACCTCCGACCTGGGAAAAAGCTTCCCACCGTTCACCCTATCTATACCCTTCATAATCTTGTATACCTCTATTAGATCTCCCCTCATTCTCCGTCTTTCCAAGGAGAACAACCCCAGTCTACCCAATCTCTCCTCATAGCTAAGACCCTCCATATCAGGCAACATCTTGGTAAACCTTCTCTGCACTCTCTCCAATGCCTCCACGTCCTTCTGGTAGTGCGGCGACCAGAACTGGACGCAGTACTCCAAAAGTGGCCTAACCAGCGTTCTATACAGCTGCATCATCAGACTCCAGCTTTTATACTCTGTACCCCGTCCTATGAAGGCAAGCATACCATATGCCTTCTTCACCACCTTCTCCACCTGTGTTGCCACCTTCAAGGATTTGTGGACTTGCACACCTAGGTCCCTCTGTGTTTCTATACTCCTGATGACTCTGCCATTTATTGTATAACTCCTCCCTACATTATTTCTTCCAAAATGCATCACTTCGCATTTATCCGGATTAAACTACATTAAAGAGTATGTACCGTGTATTCTGCTCAGCGATTCTGCGTTGTTGTGTGTCGTGAAGGCCGCCTTGGAGAACGCTTACCCAAAGATCAGAGGCTGAACATACTCTTGCAAGTATTTATGTTGGCAAAAGTGTTCAGAAAATTTCAGCAACCTTGCTTTTCGGGCATAAGATTAGAATGGTCATTTGACGAAACTTCTACCTGGATTTTACATTTTGCTAGCCTACATTAAAGGTCTTCTTTTCTGTTTGTCTACAAGAGGGAAATATTAAGACCTGTAAACTCATTTGTTTCCCGTAACAGTTATTGTTTCAACAAAAAGCTCCAATGGTCTAGCAATGAGATTTTTTTGGTCATTTGAAGACAATCTGACCAAATTGACTGATTAAGCAGCCTGCCTTACCGTCTCAATATCTCTGCAGGAATAGTAAATTAATATTAGAGCAAATCAGTTTCCATGCTGATTTATAGCACTGGAATCAACACCAGATTTTCATCTGAATTGCCTGCTGATTGGAACAGGGTGTTTTTCTGATCTGTGTAAGTGTGGGATCTGACTGCACCAAATGTTTGCCAAGTTCTGCCAGGGCAGCTGCTGTTCACATCAACAACTCATGCATGCGCTGCTGATGTATTCCTCTAAGCATTGACTTTGATTCATTTTTGTTTTAGTGAAAAAAACAAAGGTACACATGTTCCTGTTTCAGATCTTTATCTCATGCACTGGCCTGATGGAAGTGCCCTGGGAAAAACTAATCGAGAACTCAGAGCTGAAACTTGGCAAGTAATGGAAGAACTGTATGATGAAGGTGAGTGGTGGCTATTGACCAGATTTTGAGCAGCCTCACAACATATTTCGTGCTGTTATTTTCTTGAAACTTGAAAATATTTAACTCTTTAATTAATGATAGGAGATTTGAACTACAATTTTGTATAATTTTCCAGAATTTTTTCCTAAATTGAGTTTTCCTTCACTCTGTCTTTTCTTTGCCTATTCCTGGGGTTTTCAAGCAGATACAGGTGATGCTATGAAGAAGTTACACTATATGGCAGCACTGGACAGGCCCAGTAAGCCAGTTCATCTTTACCTGTCCATTTTTGTATGTTTATTTCAAGTGACTAAGGGGCACAGGCAGGATAGTCTTCCCCGTTGATGTTCATTATCACAGTTCTCAACATAATAAATTTCTAATCTCTAATAGATCATCTGAGGAGGCTGATAATTGGGCTAGATGCTTCTGAATTTCCTGAAGTAGAGAAAGTCGAATAGTTGCAGAACATCAGTTGCAGAGGCCTGGAGCAGGACATTTGGTTGGGGATATTTTGGAGCACAAAGGAAAATCTAAAAAAGGGGGAAAGAATGAAAGAGAGAAGGTTTTATTTTTATAAAATCCTGAGAGTTTGGAAATAGTCTGTAGTTCAGTCTATTACATTCCATATTAGGAGTTTATATTTTTAAAAACCTGCAGAAATTCTGTGATGGAATGAGTCTGAATTCTGCATTTTGAAATCCATATAGGGAATTTGCCGGTTTAATCACATTATGTTGGGTGAATTCTAAACAAATAACAGTTACAGGAAAATCTCTGTTATCCGGCATGTTCTGGGAATAGGAGGTGCCTGTTAATCAAACATGCTGGTTAACTAAGATGTAAGGTGAGTTCCATGTTTTCATCCAATCACAAAGCTCCAGAGTGATCATGCAGGTGTTGAGGTCCCACAAGAGGTGGTGGAGTGCACAAATTGAATGGGCGGTAATGAGAGTAGATGGCGTTGCAGAGCAGTGGGAGGCTGAGACTAGAGCAAGGACAGGCCACTGATAGCAAATGCCAGTGAGTGTGGGTTAATGGAGAATTCCGGTTGGCAGAGTTCCAGATAATAGAAGTTTTACTTTATTTACTTTCAATACACTCCAACAGGGTAAAGTAACTGAACAAATAGTTTAAAAAGTAAACAGACTGTAATATGCACTTTACTTTGGCGCTGTACACTTGGTGAAATACTGTGTAAAGGATTTTAAATGAATCAAATTTCCATTTCATTTCCAGAGAGAGAGAGAGAGAGATTTATTAGGTGCCCTAAAGTGGTGCAGTTAGAGGCAAATGTAATAAGCTTGGAAGTTTCATGAAAAGGGTCCTAGTGTTTCTGAGGAGACAAAATGCCTTGGCTGAATTATATTGTGATGCCTGGGCTCAGCAAAGACCCTTGCTGTGTTCTGCTGCATGTTTCAGTTACCCCAATTTCATAAGCAAGAACTTTCATTTATACAGTTGAAAGTGATGTTTAAAGATACAAGTCTTCCCTGGGAGGGGAACCTGTACAGAGGAGGAATGTTGTGTGAGGTTTATTGCCCATTTTATGGATTGATACATAATGTGTGATGATACTGTGCCTTTAAGAAATGTATTTTTATTGTGTTTCTTGAAAGGGGTATGTTTAAGATTTAGCTTTGTTTTACATGGTGCCAATTTGTCTGCACCAGGCAGCTGACATGCTGAGAATGCAGGCTAATGATTGATTTTATCTAGGAGTGTGTTTGTTTTAATCTGAGTTAATGCATTTTTGTTTATTTTGTTTTTTTCCCTGCCATTTCAAAAAAAGGTTTTGATTAGGTTGATTGACAGAGACAATCACATGTTAATGGATGGAGCTAAGCTTCCAGGGAAAAAGCAGTCAGTTTCTGTCTGGTTCTGAAAGAAGTGTTGCAAAGTTGAGTGGAGTAATTACAGTTTGGTGTTTGTAAAATTGTAAAATGCGAGGGGGAGAAAAGCATTGCATGGCCCCTTTAAGAGAATGGTGCTTTTTCTGTGCTTAGAAAGTTTTTAAAAAATCAAGTACAGAGTGCCCAAAGTGAAACACTTGTATCAGAAGGCCGAGCAGCAGGGTTACCAAGACAACAGGCTTTCAGGCTTTTAAATTTTTTTGAATTCAGCCAATCAAATTTGAATCAGGCACTTGGATACCAAGATCCTATTAAATTTAAATTTGATGGTTTTGGAAACCTAGGACCTATCATATTGTGGGGGATATTGATATATCATCACAGGTATAAAAGGAAGGGGGCAGTGGGACAGAGGAGGAGAGCAACTGCCATCTGCCAGAGTAACAACTGTTAGTTCAACTCTAGAGACAGAGAACAACTGTCATCTGCCACAGCTATTAGCTCAAAGCCTCATTTCAATAGAAAAGGCAAAGAAGAAATAAGTTCCATATAGAAGAATCAACAGGAAAGGCTCAGAATATTCCAGAAGATGCCACACCTAGTTGTAATTTAGAGAATGACTAAAATTCTATTTTATTTTGCTAATAAGTAGGAATTGTATTCATCTGAACATTAGAATTTTGTTTTATATGGTTTGTTAATAGTTTTGTTAACTTGTTTACTGTTAGTTAGATAAATAAATTGTTACTTGTTGACTTTAGAGAGTGTGTCAGGGAGTTATTTTGATTTAACCACTAAAAGTTGCTGAAGAGCAGATCGTACCACTTCTCACACACTCTTACAGATTATGAGATGAGGTACTTCTCTTTGAGTGGTTAGGTGTTAGTTATAAGAGGGGGGATCCACCTCCGCTTTATAACAGATGCAAGAGGTGTCTTTCTGTCTCTCCCTCTCTCTGGAGGCTGCTGTTTGGGGCTGTCGGAAGACGGGTTTCTCTCTCCAGCCGTGTTTGAAAGGCTCGAGAACTGTTAAGTACCAGCACGTAAACCTGTGTGTCATTAACTAATTTTGAAGAGGCGTTTAAATCTATAAGAGGAATATTGCTTGAATTGGAACTAATAGTTTAGCAGTTAAGAATTATATCTTGTCATATTTAAGTATTTCAATTGGTAAAAGTTAAGCTAATTCATTCATTATAGTTAAAATATATTGTTAAATAAAGTTTGTTTTGATAAAAGCTTCCTAGTGTGCCAATGGAATCGCACCTAGCGTTAAATGCATTATCCTCATACTAATGTCAAAATAGAAAAACTGTCAGGGTTCAGTCGGGCTTCGTAACATACTTTGGGGTTTCTGTTTTGGTGCCCTAACGAATGCAATTGTTGATATCTCTATTCTACACTAGCTGCTCCTTTAATTGATTATATAGTGTCCTGGAGCTCTTTGAATTTTCCTTCTTTTTTGATTTATTCATATGCAGACAAATGAATGCCAGTGGGATTTATAATCACACTAGTGTGTCAACAACATGACATTAGCATATTTAATTTTCTTCAACTAAAATAATTAGAAATGCTCATTGTGAAGTTGAAATATACGACAAATCTGTTCCTATATGTCATGTCCATCCCAGCAATGTGACATAATAAGACAGTAATTATCTCTAGTTGTGCATTATTTCCAACAGTCTCACACAATGGTTAAATTTATCAGAGTTCGCCGTTGGTTATAATGTAGGCTTTATTTGCAGCAAGCACAATTGCAAGTTAAGGAAAGTCTAGGTCACTATGTTTTCAATATACATATAAGCATTGTTATAAAGACATGTGCTGTATTTTTTTTAAAGTCATGTTCCTTTCTTGTTTGAATCTGCTTGGTACTATCCTTCCCTCCGGACCTGCTGTAGTGACATCACTAATGAGGAGAACTCTCTGCGTCTCAGTGACCCAGTTAGCTTCATTGCAATACAATCTGAAACAATAGAAGGAAAAGGGAACTGAGCACTCTGTATGTGTTCCCAATGCACTATTTTGAGGAAATGTAACATTAAATTATTCATATACGTTGGGGTGTTAGTTTATTCGTCCAGACATGCATTATTCTTCCCACTCCATCTTGTAAAAATGGTGATTCATGCCGAATGGAATTACACATGCATCCCCTGGTAGCCCACACAAATAGCCAGTATGTTACATAGTGCATATTTAACTATGGAGGATGGTGAGTATTGTGAGTCTTCTGAGTCCTCTTTCCAGAAGGGAATCACTGGATATACATCAATTCCAGGAATCCTGACTTTTTTAATATAATACCTCCACACCCCACCCCCCTCCGCCCCACCGACCCCACCCTGCTATCTAGCACCACCAGTCCCTCTCCCCCCACCCCAAAATAAATGTGGGGTTGGTGACACCAGTTGTGGCAGCCTCTCATTCCCCAGCAAAATTCAGTTAATTTAACAAGATACAGTTAAATTGCATTTTCCTTAAAATGTGAATTATAAACAACTGTCCACATTTGTACTAACACTCAACCTGCAAACATTTACTCGTGGTCTTGTATAATCAGTTGCGCACCTGTCCCTGGCCTGTTCTTTTGCAACTATGAACAGCCCTATCAGGAGCTCGTGAGCAAGGAGCTGAGAACAGGTCAACGGTCTACCCTGTCAATTACAGCAACCATTATGATTCAGAGACAATATAATCCAGAAACTCTGTTTTTGTCCCATCAGCCCCATTCAGTCACTGGTGGGATAAGCTGTGCGATTTTCACATGAATATAAATGCAAAGGGGAAGAAATCAGAAGTTGCCAAAGGCATAATATTTGGAGCCTATTATTTACGTAGTTGAACAGTGAAAAGTCCTGTTTGGCTATTTAAAACACTGCATTCTTTACCTTATTTCAATTTCTTTGTATGTGCTTAAAAGTGCATTTTGTAAATGTAAGGAATAGAACATTTTTAAACAGTTGCTTGGATGATTCATGTTTTTGATATAAGGTAGCTTTGAAAATACAACATAAAGCTGTCAAATTGCAAAAATGTTAGTGGAGAAATTTATGATTACAGTATATTTATGTCCTTCCTTTAAGCCACAATGTAGTCCGATTTTATTGTGTGCAGTTTGCCATCATTTGCACAATTAGCAGGAGTTTGGATTTTATATTATATTTTCATTAACACGAAGCAAATGTAGATGAAGGCATATGTTTAAATTCACATGGAATGCAAGAACTAGCAAAAAAAAGCTGAGTTTTTTTTGTTTCCATTACTAATTAGAAGTAAAAGGCACCTGAAGCTCCATAAAATATTTTGAAGCTTAGAATCATGTTGATAACACCGGGTGGCTTTCCAGCAGCATTTTCAGATTTTAATTATGAATAAATTCCTATGAGAAGAGATCAAAAAAAGGAGTCCTTAGGAAAATCCTGGGAGAACGAAGAATTAGATGTGCAGCTGCCCCAACCTGCATTTTTACTTCTCTGAACAGCCAATTCGGAGGAAAATTAGAAAAGACCTCAGAACAAGACACTTCTCTAATCTCTCAGCTGTAACTTCTATGTGATTCAGGTCCAGCAATGTAGCAAGTTCCAGCAACAAGTCCAGTAGGTATTGATCAAGAGCAGGAGCTCTGGCTAATTTCACCTTCCAACCCAAACCCACCGCAGGGGTCAGTGAGACCAGTTATAAATAGCAGGAAAAATGAGTTCAAACCCCACCATGGTAATTTGAGAATTCAAATGTGGTTTCAATAATCTGAAAATGAAGAACTGGATCAGTAAAGTGGCCATGAAGCTGTCATATTGTGATTAAAAACACAACTGTTCATGAATGTTCTTCGACAAAGGAAACTTGCAACCCTTATCTGGTTTGGCCCATATGTGACTACTGATCCACATCAATGTGGTTGACTTGTAATAATAGTCCTCTGAAATGGCTTAACAAGCCACTTGATTGTATCAAACCGCTGCAGTGGTCCAACAATATGGCCCACTGTTCATCTTAGTATAAATAGGCTGAGCAACAAATACCAGCTTTGCCGGTATCCTATAAATTAATTTAAAAAGTAATTTGGGAGTGTATAGGGAAAAAGCTGATGAAAAATAGAGGGAGGTGTCCTTAAATTATCTGTGTGAGAATGGTTGAAAACATAACGATGAATCTTTTGTGATACTTGTGACTTAATATTCGGTTCATTGAGATCCTGTTGCTGTGTGTATTGAGTGTATCAGCATAAAAATATAGTTCATTTAAAAATACATTGTCACTGTAGAACATAGAACATAGAACAGTACAGCACAGAACAGGCCCTTCAGCCCACGATGTTGTGCCAAGCTTTATCTGAAACCAAGATCAAGCTATCCCACTCCCTATCATCCTGGTGTGCTCCATGTGCCTATCCAATAACCGCTTAAATGTTCCTAAAGTGTCTGACTCCACTATCACTGCAGGCAGTCCATTCCACACCCCAACCACTCTCTGCGTAAAGAACCTACCTCTGATTTCCTTCCTGTATCTCCCACCACGAACCCTATAGTTATGCCCCCTTGTAATAGCTCCATCCACCCGAGGAAATAGTCTTTGAACGTTCACTCTATCTATCCCCTTCATCATTTTATAAACCTCTATTAAGTCTCCCCTCAGCCTCCTCCGCTCCAGAGAGAACAGCCCTAGCTCCCTCAACCTTTCCTCATAAGACCTACCCTCCAAACCAGGCAGCATCCTGATAAATCTCCTCTGCACTCTTTCCAGCGCTTCCACATCCTTCCTATAGTGAGGTGACCAGAACTGCACACAATACTCCAAATGTGGTCTCACCAAGGTCCTGTACAGTTGCAGCATAACCCCACGGCTCTTAAACTCCAACCCCCTGTTAATAAAAGCTAACACACTATAGGCCTTCTTCACAGCTCTATCCACTTGAGTGGCAACCTTTAGAGATCTGTGGATATGAACCCCAAGATCTCTCTGTTCCTCCACAGTCTTCAGAACCCTACCTTTGACCCTGTAATCCACATTTAAATTAGTCCTACCAAAATGAATCACCTCACATTTATCAGGGTTAAACTCCATTTGCCATTTTTCAGCCCAGTTTTGCATCCTATCTATGTCTCTTTGCAGCCTACAACAGCCCTCCACCTCATCCACTACTCCACCAATCTTGGTGTCATCAGCAAATTTACTGATCCACCCTTCAGCCCCCTCCTCTAAGTCATTAATAAAAATCACAAAGAGCAGAGGACCAAGCACTGATCCCTGCGGCACTCCGCTAGCAACCTGCCTCCAATCCGAAAATTTTCCATCGACCACCACCCTCTGTCTTCGATCAGACAGCCAGTTACCTATCCAATCGGCCAACTTTCCCTCTATCCCACACCTCCTCACTTTCATCATAAGCCGACCATGGGGGACCTTATCAAACGCCTTACTAAAATCCATGTATATGACATCAACTGCCCTACCTTCATCAACACACTTAGTTACCTCCTCAAAAAATTCTATCAAATTTGTGAGGCACGACTTGCCCTTCACGAATCCATGCTAACTATCCCGGATTAATCCGCATCTTTCTAAATGGTCGTAAATCCCATCTCTAAGGACCTTTTCCATCAATTTACCAACCACCGAAGTAAGACTAACCGGTCTATAATTACCAGAAAATGGATTTTGATAATCATTGAAACCCTACAGTGCAGAAAGAGGCCATTTGGCCCATCGAGTCTGCACCGACCACAATCCCACCCAGGCCCTACCCCCATATCCCTACATATTTACCCACTAACCTTCGCATCTCAGGACACTAAGGGGCAATTTTTAGCCAATCAACCTAACCCGCACATCTTTGGACTGTGGGAGGAAACCGGAGCGCCCGGAGTAAACCCACGCAGACACGAGGAGAATGTGCAAACTCCACACAGACAGTGACCCAAACCGGGAATCGAACCCAGGTCCCTGGAGCTGTGAAGCAGCAGTGCTAACCACTGTGCTACCGTGCCGCCTAAATATAAATGACCAATTTATCATTACAGAATATTCCATATATATATGGGTGTCAACCTTTGCTACTTTTGCACTCTTCAGTAACTGTAATACTGTAAGTGCCACCCACTCCAACCAACCCTGAGAAGCTGGTGGTTTCACACTCAAATGACACTTAGTATAACAGGTTCAGTCACCTTCAGTCTCCTTCCAAGCACCAGATTGTAAATTTATGGTTAAGCACCTTTCACAAAACACTAGCTTATTTTGCAACACTTCATAGTATTTCATGGTATTTACAGCGCAGGAAAAGACCAACAGATCCAAACGGTGTTTGTCCTCTTTCCCACCTTATATCACCCAACTAAAAGTTTTTATTTATTTGTCACAAGTAGGCTTACATTAACATTGCAATGAAGTTACTGTGAAAATCCCCTAGTTGCCACACTCCGGCACCTGTTCGGGTACACTGAGGGAGAATTTAGCATGGCAAATGATTTGATTTGATTTTGATTTGATTTATTATTGTCACATGTATTAACATACAGTGACAAGCATTGTTTCTTGTGCGCTATACAGACAAAACATACCGTTCATAGAGAAGGAAACGAGAGAGTGCAGAATGTAGTGTTACAGTCATAGCAAGGGTGTAGAGAAAGATCAACTTAATGCAAGGTAAGTCCATTCAAAAGTCTGGCAGCAGCAGGGAAGAAGCTGTTCTTGAGTCTATGCACCTAACCAGCACGTCTTTCGGACTGTGGGAGGAAACTGGAGCACCAGAAGGAACTACTTTATCTTATCATTCTATTCCTTATCCCTCATGTTTATCAAACTTCCTCTTAAATGTATCAAAGTTAATTGCCTCACTTCTTATGGTACAGAGTTCTAAATTCTAACATACAGTACAAAAGTAGGTAGTGCTATGTCATTCTTTAGGTAAAGAAATATCTCATAAATTTTCTGCTGGGTTTATTAATAACTATCTTATATTTATGACCCTATGTTCTGGCATCCCTCTGCAAGTGGAAACATTTCTCATTTAAATATCTGCGTAATCAAACCCTTTCATAATCTTAAAAACATCTCTCCGGACACATCTTGGTCTTTTTTCTAGAGAAAAGAACTCCAGTCTGTTCAATTTTTCCTGATAGGTATAACTTAGTTCCAATCTCAGTTCTGGTGTCACTAATATTTATTTTTGCACCCTCCAGTGCCTTTATGTCCTTTGTACAATATGAAAACGAAAGACTTGCATTTATTGCATTTATTGGAGCATTTTACAGTAAATTAAGTACTTTCTGGAGTGTAGTTGCTGTTGTAAGAAAACAAGGCAGCCAATTCGCACTTAGCACATTCCCACAAACCACAATGTGATAATGACCAAATAATCTGTTTTTTATTTGTATGATGTTGATTAAGGATCAATGTTGGCCAGGAACCAGGGATAACTCCCCTGCTTTTCTTCAAAATACATCTGTCTCTCATTTAACATTCCTAATGTGTTCCTGAAAAATGGCGTGCTAAATGAAAAACACTTTCCCATAAGAAAGTATGTTTATAAGGGTGGGTTACATTTCTGACATGAAAAAACTATTGGCTGCCTTGAATCAAACTAACACAAAAATCCTCTTTCTTGCTACTCTTACTATTTATTACTACTCTTACTGCCTTTTCTGCTTACCTCTCGCTTGCTGCTTCCTCACTTTCTCCCACTCACCACTTTCTTCTCCCAACCCCTTCACTCCCTACCATTCATTTCTCCTTGCCCCACCTCACTTGCTGTCCCTTGCTACTTGCATGCTCCCTCACACTTGCTGTTTCCCTTGCTACCTTTCGCTTTCTGTCTCTCCTGCCACCTCACTTGCCGCCCTTCTCCTGACCCCCTTCATTCCTCTCTCTGCCTCTCTCCCAAGCCGATGCTCACAGTGAGGGGTTTCAGGAAAGGGGTTCCAGGCAAGAGGGAGGGAGTGAGAGGTCGGAAAGGGAAGCACTGAGCAGGAGGGAATCGAGAGGGAGCAAGGAGGTTGGAAAAGGGGCAGCAAGCGAAGCATTGAGATCTGTTTAAAAAAACAGAGTAGCCAGTTAGTGCTGCGAATCTACAGCTAGGCAAGTGGATAGTGTGGGACTCCACAGGCTTGACGTCAGTTCTGCATCATGATGTCACTGGGCCATGACCTTTTCTTGTTAAGTCGGCTCCTGACTACTGGGGCATGGTGGATTGGAAAAGAGAATGCAGTTTTCAAAATTTTAACCTCTTGCCTGACCTTTTTCTGCCCATCTGGGGACCAGAGGGAATGGACAGTGAGGCACAGATTTTTTTAATTGAGCAAGGCTGCAAACCACAGCAAACTTGAGAGTGAATCATTTTTAGTTCACATTATCCAGTGTAATGCACTCTCTGTGAACTTTCATGCTCCTGAAGGTGAGGAAATTTATGTTAAAGGAAAGGACACTTAGGGACAGGAGACTTCAATCAGTCTGGGCTGGATTTGAACCAGGTCCCAGTGGAGATGGAGAATGCCTAAACTATTTTTGTACTTTTACTCGTTGTTTTTCTAGGTGTAGGATACTTTGATGCTTTGTCTAATAATATTTTATGCTCTTATTTCCCTGCTGTTTTTGTTTTATATTGAATATAGTTTGCTTCAAAGCGCCATAAAATTGTTAAGTAACAGTTGTCGAATGCACGGGATGATGCTTTCATATTAAGACCATTCTTAATTCTACTACAGTGTCAAATGATAATATTTGGTCTGGTAGTAAAATGCAAATTCACTTTGGTGCTGTAGACACACTTTACTAATATTAAATCCTGTGCTAGAGTTTGAGGTGGAAATATTAAGGTTTATTAGGAGATAATCTCATTAATCATTGTGGAGAATAACGAGGTTTTTGCTGAGTGTGCTAACTGGTCAGACTGTGATACAGCTAGGACTCAGTTTCTAACCAGTGCGTTCCAAACTATTTTCCACGGTGATTCATTTCTTTTAACGCTTGAGAAATGAGTCATGCCAGACATCAGAAAAAATAAAGCATCGTTAAAGTTTGCATAGTATTGATCAGCATTTAATACATCATATAAATATGAATATCTATGCTTTTAAAAAATATTTTGTAAAATACTACATGCACTCATGTAGGTTTCAACCAATTTCGCCACATGACTGAGTGATTGAGTTATGCTTGCTGGCCTCTGCCTGGGCCAAGTCAGTATGCAAACATCCCAGGCCTGCGCAGCACTTGTCGCCAGAAGTGCTAAAAGGTGAAAGGATGCTTTGCGTTCACCGCCCGCCCCTTTGCTCATTGACACCATGGATTCCGTAAATCCAGAGCAATATCAGAGCCTCCTCTCCACAGTCTTCACTGCTGCCTTGTAGGAGAGGGAGTTTGGAACCCCAAATGTTGTTTCTGTAACCCCATTGGGGGGGGGTCACTACCCATACTTTGGGAACTGCTGTTCTTAGGTGATTAGTACTAGCAAAAAGGAAAAGCTGCTATATGCATTGACAGGAATATTTAGTCTTTTTTACAATTAAATAAATAGTTGGGAATTCTTTGGAAAGCAGACGGAGCTAATAAGGAGACAGGAAAGAGACACAGGAAACAGATCTGCAGTACTTATACTGACTCTGAAATGTGAAACTACATCGTGCAATACTAAACCCATTCACTGAACCAAAGTTAGAACTACTCCTACTCAACTTCTGTTCAAGAAGGGAACAAGAAAAAAGATGGAAAATTATAGGCCAATTAGCCTAACCTCAGTTGTTGGCAAAATTCTAGAATCCATCGTTAAGGATGAGATTTCTAAATTCTTGGAAGTGCAGGGTCGGATTAGGACAAGTCAGCATGGATTTAGTAAGGGGAGGTCGTGCCTGACAAATCTGTTAGAGTTCTTTGAAGAGATAACAAATAGGTTAGACCAAGGAGAGCCAATGGATGTTATCTATCTTGACTTCCAAAAGGCCTTTGACAAGGTGCCTCACGGGAGACTGCTGAGTAAAATAAGGGCCCATGGTATTCGAGGCAAGGTACTAACATGGATTGACGATTGGCTGTCAGACAGAAGGCAGAGAGTTGGGATAAAAGGTTCTTTCTCAGAATGGCAACCGGTGACAAGTGGTGTCCCGCAGGGTTCAGTGTTGGGGCCACAGCTGTTCTCTTTATATATTAACGATCTAGATGACGGGACTGGGGGCATTCTGGCCAAGTTTGCCGATGATACAAAGATAGGTGGAGGGGCAGGTAGTATTGAGGAGGTGGGGAGGCTGCAGAAAGATTTAGACAGTTTAGGAGAGTGGTCCAAGAAGTGGCTGATGAAATTCAACGTGGGCAAGTGCGAGGTCTTGCACTTTGGAAAAAAGAATAGAGGCATGGACTATTTTCTAAACGGTGACAAAATTCATAATGCTAAAGTGCAAAGGGACTTGGGAGTCCTAGTCCAGGATTCTCTAAAGGTAAATTTGCAGGTTGAGTCCGTAATTAAGAAAGCAAATGTAATGTTGTCATTTATCTCAAGAGGCTTGGAATACAAAAGCAGGGATGTACTTCTGAGGCTTTATAAAGCACTGGTTAGGCCCCATTTGGAGTACTGTGAGCAATTTTGGGCCCCACACCTCAGGAAGGACATACTGGCACTGGAGCGGGTCCAGCGGAGATTCACACGGATGATCCCGGGAATGGTAGGCCTGACATACGATGAACGTCTGAGGATCGTGGGATTGTATTCATTGGAGTTTAGGAGGTTGAGGGGAGATCTAATAGAAACTTACAAGATAATGAACGGCTTAGATAGGATGGACGTAGGGAAGTTGTTTCCATTAGCAGGGGAGACTAGGACGCGGGGGCACAGCCTTAGAATAAAAAGGAGTCACTTTAGAACAGAGATGAGGAGAAATTTCTTCAGCCAGAGAGTGGTAGGTCTGTGGAATTCATTGCCACAGAGGGCTGTGGAGGCCGAGACGTTAAGCGTCTTCAAGACAGAAATTGATAAATTCTTGATTTCTCGAGGAATTAAGGGCTATGGGGAGAGAGCGGGTAAATGGAGTTGAAATCAACCATGATTGAATGGTGGAGTGGACTCGATGGGCCGAATGGCCTTACTTCCGCTCCTATGTCTTATGGTCTTAAAGAACAGATAAACAGCAATCAGATCCCGCTTATCCTTCCAGGAAAATTACACAAGTAATAACTTGTATTTCTTCCTTCATCTTACATCCCGAGGTTCTGCACAGTTCTGGGTTGGATCCCAGCTGCAGCAGCAATAGTAGGGATACAGGAGGGAATGGTGAAGTGCAATTGAAGAGTTTTTGATTTGATTTATTATTGTCACATGTATTAACATACAGTGAAAAGTATTGTTTCTTGCACACTATACAGACAAAGCATACTGTTCATAGAGAAGGAAATGAGAGAGTGCGGAATGTAGTGTTACAGTCATAGCTAGGGTGTAGAAAAAGATCAGCTTAATGTGCATAAATCCCTGAAAGTTGGCACCCAGGTTGATAGGGTTGTTAAGAAGGCGTACGGTGTGTTAGCTTTTATTGGTAGAGGGATTGAGTTTTGGAGCCAGGAGGTCATGCTGCAACTGTACAAAACTCTGGTGCGGCCGCATTTGGAGTATTATGTACAGTTCTGGTCGCCGTATTATAGGAAAGATATGGAAGTGTTGGAAAGGGTGCAGAGGAGATTTACCAGGATGTTGTATGGTATGGTGGGAAAATCGTATGAGGAAAGGCTGAGAGGCTTGAGGTTGTTTTCGTTAGAAGAAGGTTAAGAGGTGACTTAATAGAGGCATACAAGATGATCGGAGGATTAGATAGGGTGGATAGTGAGAGCCTTTTTCCTTGGATGGTGATGGCTAGCACGAGGGGACATAGCTTTAAATTGAGGGGTGAGAGATATAGGACAGATGTTAGAGGTAGGTTCTTTACTCGGAGAGTAGTAAGGGCGTGGAATGCCCTGCCTGCAGCAGTAGTGGACTCGTCAACATTAAGAGCATTCAAATGGTTATTGGATAAACATATGGATGATATTGGAATAGTGTAGATTAGAGGGGCTTTAGATTGGTTCCAATGGTCGGCGCAACATCGAGGGCCGAAGGGCCTGTACTGCGCTGTAATGTTCTATGTTCTAATGCAAGGTAAGTCCATTCAAAAGGCTGACAGCAGCAGGGAAGAAGCTGTTCTTCAGTCGGTTGGTAAATGACCTCAGACTTTTGTATTTTTTACCCGACGGAAGAAGATGGAAGGAGAGAATGTCCGGGGTGCGTGGGATCCTTAATCATGCTGGCTGCTTTGCTGAGACAGCGGGAAGTGTAGACAAAGTCAATGGATGGGAGGCTGGTTTGCATGATGGATTGGGCTACATTCACGATCTTTTGTAGTTCCTTGCGGTCTTGGGCAGAGCAGAGCCATACCAAGCTGTGATATAACCAGAACGAATGCTTTCTATGGTGCATCTGTAAAAGTTGGTGAGAGTCATAGCTGCCATGCCAAATTTCCTTAGTCTTCTGAGAAAGTAGAGGCATTGGTGGGCTTTCTTAACTATTGTGTCGGGGGAACCAGGACAGATTGTTGGTGATCTAGACACCTAAAAACTTGAAGCTCTTGACCCTTTCTGCTTTGTCCCAGTTGATGTAGACAAGGGCATGTTCTCCTTTATGCTTCCCGAAATCAATGAAAATCTCCTTCGTTTTGTTGACATTAAGGGAGAGATTATTGTTGCCGCACCAGTTCACCAGATTCTCTATCTCATTCCTGTAATCTGTCTCGTCATTGTTTGAGATCTGACCCACTATGGTGGTGTCGTCAGCAAACTTGAAAATCAAATTGGAGGGGAATTTGGCCGCACAGTCATAGGTGTATAAGAAGTATAGTAGGAGGCTGAGAACACAGCTTTGTGGGGCACCGTGTTGAGGATGATCGTGGAGGAGGTGTTATTGCCTATCCTTACTGATTGTAGTCTGTGAGTTAGGAAGTTTAGGGTCCAGTCGCAGTTGTTGTTTTTGAAGATGGGAAACAATAAAGTATGGCAGAAAAGCTTAGCAGAATTGCAGAGATGGCTGAAGGCTTTACCACCAGCAATTTAAAAATAAGGAGAAGGGGCCACACGATAGGCTGGAGCTGGAGGAAGTTGCAGAGATGGGAAGGAGTTGAGGCTATGGAGAAATTTTTAGATATTTCAACATTTTGAAAAGACAGGCAGAAGGGAAAAGGAGGAGTTTCCCTGGTTGTAAAGGTTGATATGCAGACAGTGTTGAGAAAGGATCTTGACTCAGAAGATCAGGAAGTAGAATCAGTTTAACTGGACATTAGGGATAACAAGTGTAAGAAAACACTGGTGATAGTATTTTATTCGCCCCCTTGACAGTAGTTGTACTGTTGAACAGAGCTTTATGCAAGAAGTAATTAAAGCTTATAACAAAAGCAGTGTAATAATTGTGGAGGACTTTCATTGTCCTTTGGACTGGACCAATCAAATTGGTAAAGGTGGTCTGGAAGATGACCTAATGAAGATTACATAATGCTTTCATGTCAGTTTCTCAGAACAATACATTTTGCAACCAACTGGGGATAAAGTTATTTTGAACTGTGCAATTAAGTAGGAATAATTAGTAACCTCATAGAGAAAGATCCACTGGAAAAATGATCATAATACCATTGTTTTCATACTAAGTTTGAAAATAACATATTCCAATTCCAAACAATAATAAATTTAAACAAAGCCAATTACATAGGTACAAGGGGAGAGCTAGCTAAGGTTGGTTGGGTATATAGACTAAATCTTATGGTAATTACAGTAATAAATAGTAGGAAATATTTAAAGCCATTCAAAATGTCCAACAAAAATGCATTCCATTAAAAAATAACAGTTTGGTAAGAAAGATCCATCCGTGGCTTACTAAAGTACAAGACAGTATTGGATCAAAAGAATAGACTAGTAATGTTGCAAAGAATAGGAGTAACCCTGAGGATTGGGGGTGTTTTACGAACCAGCAAATGGCCACCAAATAGTTGATGAAGAGGGATAAAATAGAATACAAGTGTAAACTAGCCAGGAATATAAATACAGACTGTAAGAGATTTTACAAGTAAATAAAAAGGAGGAGAGGAGCTAAAGTAAACCTTGGTCCTTGGAGGCAGACAGGAGAAATTATAATGGGGAATGAGGAAATGGCAGAGATATTGATCTCCTATTTTCTGTCCGACTTCATAGTAGAAGAAACAAATTACATACCAGAAATAGAGGGTAACCTAGGCTAATAAGAGTGAGGCAATTAACATCCACAGAAAAAAAGTATTGGAGAAATATTAGCGTCTGAAATCCAGCTAATGCCCAGGACCCAAGGTCTGCAGGCTAGGGTTCTAAAAGCAGTAGCTGCAGAGATGGTGGATTTGCTGGTTATGATTTTCCAAAATTCCCTAGGCTGCAGAACAGTCTCAGCAGATTGGAAGTTAGCAAATGTCAAGAAAGGATGGAGCGAGAAAACCAGGAACTACAAGTCAGTTAATCTGACATCTGTCATTGGGAAAATGCTGGAATCAGGAAGTCTTAACAACATACCTAGAAAAAGATAGTATGATCAGACAATATCAGCATGGTTTTTAAACAAGGGAATTGTGTTTGACAAATCTAATCATGGGGCGGCACGGTGGCACAGTGCTTAGCAGTGCTGCCTCACAGCACTGCTGAGTTCGATTCCCGGCTTCGGTTACTGTCTGTGCGGAGTCTGCACATTCTCCCCATGTCTGCGTGGGTTTTATCCAGGTACTCCGGTTTCCTCCCACACTCCAAAGATGTGCGGGTTAAGTGGATTGGCCATGCTAAATTGTCCCTTAGTGTCAGGTGGATTTGCAGGATAATTACATGGGGTTACAGGGATAGGGCCTGGGTGGGATTGTTGTCGGTGCAGACTCGATAGGCCAAATGGCCTCCTTCTGCACTGTAGGGATTCTATGGTTCTAGTCATGTTTTGAGGATCGAAGCAAATTACTGCGGATGCTGGAATCTGAAACCAAAAGAGAAAACGCTGGAAAATCTCAGCAGGTCTGGCGGCATCTGTAAGGAGAAAAAAGAGCTGATGTTTCGAGTCCAGACGACCTGATGACCCGGCTTTGACAAAGGGTCGTCTGGACTCAAAACGTCAGCTCTTTTCTCTCCTTACAGATGCTGCCAGACCTGCTGAGATTTTCCAGCGTTTTTTCTTTTGGTTTTGAGGATATAATTTGTGTAGCTAAAGGGCAAAACAAATATAGCATACTTGGATTTCCAAAAGGCAGTCAATAAGGTGCCACACAAAGGATTAATACACAAGATAAGGGCTCATGGAATTGGGGGTAATGTTAATGGACAGAGGATTGATTAATGGACAGGAAATAAGGATAGCGATAAACGGGACATTTTCAAGTTGACAGACTGTGATTAGTAGAGTACAACAACGATCAGTTAGTTGCAATGACTCAGACAAAGTAACAGAGAATAATGTATCTAAATTGGCTGACAATACAAAGCCAGGTGAGAAAGTAAACTGCGGTGAGGACACAGAGAGGCTGCAAGGAGATTATAGACAGATTATTCCTGCCTTCCATTGGGAAATAGAAGCATTTATGGGACTGCAAGCAAGCTGGTCCTTACCAATATTCATCTCTCAGCCAACATCACTAAATGCAGATTATTCGTCGCTGTTTGTGTGACCTTGTTTTGTTCAAATTGGCTGCCATGTTTCCTACAATGCAACAATGATTACACTTTTAAAAGTACTTAATTGGTTGTAAAGTGGCCTGGGACTTTGGCACTATGCAAGTGTGTGTTTTTCTTGTTATCCAGAATTTGTATGAATAAATTTGATTCTGATCAATTGTCTCCAACTCAATTTGGACAGCAGTAGTTTTTCTGAACCTTAAGTTCCATCTCCCAACACTATTACCTATGAAGCACAAGGTCAAGTTTCCTTGAAGTAGAGGAAATCCCCAGTCTCACCATTAACTAAACAGAAGGTTGCCAATGTATACAATTCTTAGAAAGGCATTCTGAGAACAAAGAACAAGTATTCTGAGGGAAAACAACTTTATGGCTAACTAAAGCTTGCGAAACAGTCAAACTGGATAAGAACTAATGTATTTAAAAAGTAGTTTGAGGGTGGGAAAGTACCTTGAACAAAGCAATAAATTTGCCAGATGCAAAGCACATCAAATTTAGATAAAGTAATGCTTACAGTTGAAACAGGCATACCATGTCCAACAGGGAGAAATGTCTCTGTTAAATATATTTCACATGGCATAGATTTCTCCCCTTGGTAACCAGGAAAAATCCCAGGAATACCTTTTGCGGTGGAACATTTGAAGCTTTTGCCTCCTGCACTTCATACTAGCCCTGTGAGGCTGATCGAAAACAGTAGAGCAACATTGATTTTACAACCTGTTAGGGGATGATCTTACCAGAATTTGGCAGAGTGTCGGCTCCAGTGAGAAAAATAGAGCAAATCCTGCCGCTCCAGCATAATTTACGACTGAATCTTGAACCTCATTGACAAAACTTTTCATGGCCATGCGAATCATGCCACGCCCATGGCGGCTCCCTCTGATTTGCCTGCTGCGGCTACACTTAATAACACTAATCACTGGGCACCTGCATATAAACAGCTCCCCAGCACTGGCTCCACAGCTACTGCAGGGATGGCAGGCAGAAAGCCTGCATCACATTTCTCAGAGGGAGCCCTGACCAGACTTCTCAATAGAGTGGGGCAGAAGCGGGATGCACTCTACCCCCGTTCCAGGAGAAGGCCTCCCACCAAGGTCACCACCCCTGCCTGGGAAACAGTGGCATTCCTGGTGAGTGCCAGTTTGTTGCAGAAGAGGATGGGGCAGCAATGCCACAAGAAGATGAAAGATCTTCGCTGCTCAGCCAGGGTAAGCCTCGTGCAGGCTTTTCCTGGACCCCCTGTCACAACTCCACCTTCACCTCTCTCACCCAAACGCTTTGGCCTTTGGCAACACCTGTAAAGTTGGGCATCCTCCATTCACCAAGTTCTTACTCCCCCCGCCCTCCCCCCACCGCAGTCAATGCCATGCTCCTCACACTACAGCTCCCACTTAGGACCCACACCTGCCATACCTCATCACCATCTTAAATGTCAACGCTGCCAACTACACAGCATCTTTCCTTGGAGTGTAAGGCTGATTGGAGGAGTCCCATCAAAGAACAGAGAAAATTACAGCACAGGAACAGGCCCTTTGGCCCTCCAAGCCTGCACCAACCATGCTGCCAACTGAACTAAAACCCCCTACCCTTCCGGGGACTGTATCCCTCCATTCCCATCCTATTCATGTATTTGTCAAGATGCCCCTTAAAAGTCACTATTGCATCTGCTTCCACTACCTCCCCCAGCAACGAGTTCAAGGCACCCGCTACCCTCTGTGTAAAAAAACTTGCCTCTTACATCTCCTTTAAATCTTGCCCCTCACACCTTAAACCTATGCCCCCTGGCAGTTTGGCGGCCTATAGTAAATCCCCAACATTGTGACTACATCCTTCCTATTCCTGAGCTCTATCCATATTGCCTCGCTGTATGAGCCCTCCGAGGTGTCCTCCCACAGTACAACTGATATTTGCCTTAACCACTAGTGCAACTCCCCCACCCCTTTTACATCACCCTCTATCCCGCCTGAACCATCTGTATCCTGGAACGTTAAGCTGCCAATCCTGTCCTTCCCTTAACCAAGTCTCTGTAATGGCAACAACATCATAGTTCCAAGTACTAATCCAAGCTCTAAGTTCATTTGCCTTATCTGTTACACTTCTCGCATTGAAACAAATGCACTTCAGAACACCAGACCCTCTTTGATTAGTAACCACACCCTGCCTGCTCTTCCTCTGAGTCTTACTGGACCTACTCTCATTCCCCTTCAATTAATTCACCTTTGCTTTGGTTCCCACCCCATCACCTTATGTCCAACCAAGTGGTGCCATCATTCCAGTGCACTGAGGCCAACGCTGCTAGTTTGACATCTGCAGTGGAGACCTTGGCGCAGGATAAGCACTCTGTGGCAGGAGATGTCCACATCATGGTTCAGCTCATGACCTCCATGTCTGGGGGCCTCAACTGCATGGTGCAGGCACTGGTGGGAATCCATCAGTGTCAGCACCAGAGGACGGCGGAGCTCCCGGACCTCACACCAGTTACCCCTCCATCCCATGGAGGACCATTGGGCAGCCGAAGGGATGAGGATTGTCTGGTGCACAATCTGAGGCCTTCCACCCAAGAGACTGTGGGGGTGTCCAGCCTATCTGAGTCCCCCTCCAGCCCCACACACCGATGAGGCAGTACTGCAAAACCCCTGCTGCCTGAAAGCAGGCATGATGTGGAGATGCCGGCATTGGACTGGGGTGAACACGGTAAGAAGCCACCCCATCTGACGAAGGAGCAGTGCTCCGAAAGCTTATGGTATTTGCTACCAAATAAACCTGTTGGACTTTAACCTGGTGTTGTGAGGCTTCTTAGCCTGAAAGCAGGCCAGGGCCCTAGGGGAGTAGGCCCCCCAGGGACACCCACCAAGGTCATCTCGGGCAACACAACGTGGAAGTCAGTAGGCCTTCTCAATCTCAGCTGCGGATCCTGGGCAGACACCTAAATGTAGTGGGACAATGAGGAAAAATGAGTAAAAGGCACCTAGTTAGTACGGGTGAAAGTAGACCTGAGTGTAGAGAGGTTACAAATAACAAATCACTCCGTTCACTCACACAGCCTTCATGCTGCCAAGCTCGGTGGACCCATGCACACACCCAGCACTTCGTTCCTATGGAGTTTGAGAATGGCTGTGCTATGTCTCTCCCACACTAAGGAGAGAGTAAAGAAGCTCTGCTGCAGGTAACCGCCAGCCCCCCCCCTCCCCCCGCCGTTCAATTTTGCACCTCTTCTCCTGAGCGGGAGAGGCCAAAGGGCCGTCGAGGTGCTGATTGCCTGCCCACCTCAGGTGTACAATGAAAATGGAATCCTGGCCAAAGGTGTCGAGGGGCCTGCAATGTCAGAGACTATTATTGCAGCTTTGATGAACCCCATGATGTGTCTGTTCATTGGCGTGGCACATGTAGCTCTCTGTTAGACAGGAGTCAGACATCACTGAGGATGAGGGAAGCATTGCTTTGTCCTTGCTGCAAGTCATCATCATTCTCCAGCAGAGTCAGGCCAATGGCTGCAGCCCCCTACCATTGAAAACCTGCAACCAAATGGTTAGATCACGGTGGCATTACATCATTAGTTTGACCATACACCCATTGTGGGAGATCTCACCACTTGCTGCTTCCACTCATCCCCGAAACGAGAGGGGATCAGGGCACCAGATGGCAAATTCTAGCCCTGTCCACTGCCCAGCATTCTTCCTCCTCCTCGGCATTGTCAGGCCCATCACCCTCCTCAGCATCCTCCTTACCCGAGAAGATCTGGCGTTCGTCCATCTCCAGATCTAGGTGTTCTCCCCTCTGCAGCACAATGTTTTGGAGAGAACAGCAGAACCACAATAATGCGGGAGATTCTCTGGGGCTGTATTGTAGGGCACTGCTCAACTGCTCCAGCCACTGGAACCACATTTTCAACAGTCCATTTGCCTGCTCTAGCAACATGTGAGGTGCATTGTATCGGGTCTCCGCTGGTGTTTGTGGCCTCCGCACTGGCATCATCAGCCAGCTCTTGAGTGGCTACCCCTTGTCCCCAAGGAGCCATCCTTCCAGCTGCCGCTTTCCCTGAAAGACAGTTGGGATTTGTGAGCAACCCAAGATGTAACTGATATGGACACTCCCCGGGAAATGGGTGCACACCTGCATAATGCACTTTATGTGGTCACAGATGAGTTGGATGTTGAGGCAGTGGAATCCCTTGCAATTCCTAAGTGGTGTTATGTGGGTAACCCTGATAGGTCAGCGAAGGCAATGGCCCTGGCGTCCTGACTCACCTGGTCCTGGTCAAAGTTGATCAACAGTTCAGCCCTGGAATTGAAGGCATCAGTCACCTCTATTATACATTTGTGAGTAGCAGACTGGGAGATGCCACAGATGTCCCCTGTGCTGCCTGGAATGAACCGCTTGCATAAAAGTTTCGAACGGACATAAGTTTAAGGGCCACAGGCATTGGGTTTCCTCCAGTTCCATGCGGTGCCAGCTCATGTGGGACAGGCGCAGTCTTCTCCGGCACTGCAGCTCGGACAACTGAAAGTAGGAACACCGACGCCAGGAGATTCTTGGCTGTCATTGTTCCTCCTTGTGTGGTCTTGCTCCGTGAACAGCTGCAGCCCACTGGTCCTGGCCATTCCACCCCAGTGCTTTCCATTACTTGTGTGAATTTCTGCACTCTCTCACAACACCTCCTCTGTCATTGCAGCCACATCCCCATCTAGATTCCTCTGTAGTCCAGCAGGATGAATAGTGTTGAGCCTCTGTTGTCTCATGGTGTCTGAGCCACACATTCCCCCTCACCCACCTGAGCCAAAGAACATGCCTCAACCCTGAACAGAGCTAAAGTGCATCTGAATGCATGAGAACAAAGTCTGCATCCTGACTGGACTCGTCAAAAATGGTGCCAGTTCTGATACGGAATAATTATGCCAGCTATCACTATTCTATCTTGCCATGGGGTTCTCCACAGTGCAAGCTGTGTACTGCTGAGGCCTGAATTGAAAGACGCTGCTCCATTCTTGGGGCTTGCTGTTCCAAAGGGTTAACCCATGTCCCCAGACTGTGCGACTGGATCTGCCTCTGGATATTAAATTGGGATGCTGGATTCTTCCAAGATTCATTAGTTAGTCGCTTTGACAACAACATTCATCTTGAAGCAGCTGATTCCTGATAGGTATGCAACAGTTCCCTAGAGGTCAGCTTCATTCTTCAGGATCTGCAATGCTGTGCAGTTAAGCAGCCTTGCATGAGAACAATAAACATCCTCTCACTGCTGGACATGAGAGTCAGAGTTCACAGAGAAATGGATTTGAACTTCCTGTCCAGTGATTCCCTCTGGCCTCATGTTATTGATAGAGGATTATAGGTTTCACTGCATTCGCCCTCCCCAAAGTGATGGGATCTTTATGCTTCATGAGGCATGGTAGCTCCCTATCACTGCTACCTCCACCTTACCCTTGCAGCCGGGCCTCTCCCAAAGCAAGACTCAGCACCTCATAGTCGCACCAAGTAATGCCCCTTTGACGTGGCCGCCTCCCACCCAGTTTGCAGCTCCAACAAGGAAGGGCATCCACTCAGCCACTGTTTGAACAGTAACCCAGCATGGCGGAACCGGGAAGTGATGCCTGCTTGACAACCGGCGCATCATCTTGGAGCAAGGGGCAACCTGATATGAAGCGATGGTAAGGCCTGACTGAAACGCACACACCCTCCAAACCCCTTCCCCCTCCCCTGATGGTGACTGTGACCCTCATCCCTGGCCCCGAGCTGCATTTGTGTGCATCCCCAGCACTTTCCTGGTGCCCCTTGCGTGTTGAACTACCTAAGAAATAATGACTGCCTGAGCGCTCACCTACTGACTGGTGCTTAACAGCACCTGGTTCATGCTTTTGTAAACCTGTTGTAAATGGTGCCGACATGATGTCACGCTGGTGCCAGCTGAATATTCAGTATGGGCTCAACATCTGGAATGAGTGCTCACTAATGATTTGCTGATGCATTCAAATTAGGTTCACGCCCTTTCCACATCACTCCACAGGTGCGATTAGCTCAAAATCGGAAAAGGTGATTTCACTGTCGAGAATCACGCCTTTCCAAATGCTCGGATTGCCTGCGCCACAATTCCCTCAGACGGCGAACGCGGGCTCAAACTGCAGACTCGAGATCCCGCCCTCAGTGTTGAAAATCTTCAGGTTTTGTAATTTAATTTATGCTGGGTTTCAAGTTTTTTTTATTTAGATTCAAACAGTATTTTCCCCTTTGGCCAGAACCTGGCATTAAGCAGTTTGTAAACCTAAAGGAACAGACAGAATTTGCAGAATAAGTAATCAGATTGCCAAGGCAAAATAATTAATAAGTTACATTTATCCATTGCCTGTAATGTTTTTAAAAAAAGGACAATCCAAGGGTTTTGCAGCCCAAAAGAAAGGATGGACACCAAATATACAGGAGAGTTGCACAGAGGATAGATTTGGTAGGTAAGATTGGTTTTCAGGAGGCTTCTAAAGGTAGGCAGAGAAGTAATGAGCTGAAGACTTAGCGTGGGAAGCCATAGGAGGAGAAATTGGTCCCCATCATGCCCTTTATTTTGGTGAACACACCGATCTCTGGTGTGACCCTTTGTGTCTGGGGCACACAACTAAACCCCATGAAAATGCTAATCAGAGGGCTAGCTCCCACTTCAGGACCTCAATGCCAAATTGGACAAAATACAGCAGTCTGACTAGTGGTCCTTAAAGCAGTGCTGACAGCCACCGAAGAACAAGTGAGTTTTTATTCTTTTACAAGAGTGATGCTCCTGTCTCCTAAACAGTAATGTGGGCTCAGTTGGCCTCTGTTCAGCCCTTTCATTTACTTTTCTCACCAGGACTAATCTGTGTGCTAGCTGAGTGATTTAGCAGGTAAGCTGAATCAAGATGGCATTGAGACTATGGCCAGAATATTGGTTTTCAGCATGAGACTAAATTTGCAGCCATCACATCAGTGTAAAACAATTATTCTCCAGTGTTTAAGTGTTCACTTGTACATTACAACCTAGTCCTGGAGACATAACCTCAACTCGGGACCTATTACCTCATACCTTATAGATAAATATATCCAATGGACACAGTTCATGTTGTCTTTATAAGTTGAGAATTGTATTTGGTTCTTGTGGATAGTTCACTCACCAGAGGTTTTGCAATCCAGGCTCTAAGCAGGCTGTCCAGGGGTTGGGCAGGGAATGCTGTGTTAGCAGAGGTCCAGACTCACTTGGTGAGGCAGCACTCCAATCTTGGGTCCCACTAAAGAAAGTTATTCATTCAGCAGGGCAGCTGTATCGGAGGTTAAATATCATAAAGTCCTAATATCATAGGACCCCGTGCTCCCAGTATTAAGTCACCTGAGTCAAGCAGTACCATATCCATTTGAAAGTTAAGATGGTAGCAGGTGGAAATGGAACAAGATAGTACATTTTTGGATGCTATCTCAATAGCCCTGCCAGTCAGATTGGATTTACGTTGCCTTGAGAATCTCAGAAGCACGTTCACTGCCAGTGATTTGGTTGTTTTGCAGGGGCCCCTTCATAGCAGTCTTCACTAATGGAATTTCTTTCTGAGGGTTCAGTCTCCTGAGAGATAACCTCTGCATCCTGATTTGATGAACCTCTGACAGAATCCAGATCCCAGTTTTTTTTCAATTTTGATTGCTACTCCTTAGATATACCACTCATATTAAAGGAAGCATAACAGCACATGGAAACCTGGTTCTCATCGTTTTTCTAACTCTAGTGCAAGGCCTCAGGTGATATCGAGATCTGCTGATAGTTTTAAGTACTGGCTAAAATATACTGTGAGTGCACAATGTGTAACATTATGCAGGCTTTGTACATCCTTGACACAATATAAATATTGTACTATCTTGTTTGATGGATTACTTGAAAGTTTGTGATTATGTTGGATCGGATCACCCATACAATCAGTGGTACTCAAAATGTTTCATTAACTGAATGAACAAGATACAGATTTTCCTCTCTTACTTTGCTTAATTGGCTCTGTGTGGGTTGCTGTCTGAAACTTTGATGGGAAGTATTGTACTTAATTTCTAAATTATGATACTGTCAAGATGTACATGATATGTGATTTTGTGCAGTCTTCTGAACTGATGAAGATGGCATTTGACATTTAATTAGTGGCATGACTGCACATTTCACAAGTCTCTCAAAGATATCAAACTGGCTTGTCAAAATAAGTGAAAACGGGGATTAACATATCAGAAACCCTTAGAACTTCCAAGAGTATGCATAATTAATTGATCGTGGGCCCAACATCTGGAGAACAGAAAAGATTAACACCAAACCAGAAAAGCCCAAGAAAATTGAATATAATACTCTCACTGGAAAGTCCTGATTCCCATTGAGAAATGACTTCATGGGCACCCATATTCTTTTGGCATCTCACTCAGCTGATCATTCTTTATGCAAAGCCTAGCTGTGTTGGTCGACCGCAGAAAACTTCACATCCAAATCCAATCATCACACACACGTTTTCCAGTAAAGGTCAGTGGATGACTTTACTGGAGTAAAGAGCAGTACTTTTTTTTTCCAAGGAACGCTAAGGTCTGACATAGCATCTACACATGTACTGGTTGAGATCAGCCGCTGCAGTACTGATTAGGGTGACCTTTCCTACCTATACCAGGATGCTGCCTGGTTTGGAGGGTAGGTCTTATGAGGAAAGGTTGAGGGAGCTAGGGCTGTTCTCTCTGGAGCGGAGGAGGCTGAGGGGAGACTTAATAGAGGTTTATAAAATGATGAAGGGGATAGATAGAGTGAACGTTCAAAGACTATTTCCTCAGGTGGATGGAGCTATTACATGGGGGCATAACTATAGGGTTCATGGTGGGAGATACAGGACGGATATCAGAGGTAGGTTCTTTACGCAGAGAGTGGTTGGGGTGTGGAATGGACTGCCTGCAGTGATAGTGGAGTCAGACACTTTAGGAACATTTAAGCGGTTATTGGATAGGCACATGGAGCACACCAGGATGATAGGGAGTGGGATAGCTTGATCTTGGTTTCAGATAAAGCTCGGCACAACATCGTGGGCCGAAGGGCCTGTTCTGTGCTGTACTGTTTTATGTTCTATATATATCTCCATGTCGCCCAACATGGCACATTTCCTGATAAGCCAGTAGGGGGGCCCCAGAAATTGTGTTTTTGGTAAAGATTTTACTGGTACCAAAATAAATAGAAAGCAACTATCATATTTCTTAAAAATAAGGCCCACATCTGTTCAGAATGTATCAAAAAATTTGGTGTGGTATATGTGCCTTCTCTGTCCTGTCAGTGAGATATAAATGAAGTTGGTTCATAATGGCTGCCTGGTGGAATCCACATAGAGGGCCCGATTTTACCATTGCATTGCGCCCATTTTCGGGTGCGAACACTTGGTAAAGTTGGGCGTGAGGTGAAAAGCGCGATCCACGCCCGCCTCTGCGCCGGTTCCTCCTTTACCAAGGCATGAAAATGGCTGTGATCGGCACTGTCCCGTGCATGCATTTAAATTGACTTATTGGGCTGCGTGCCCAACTTTTTCGGCACTTCCCCCTTTACCCACCGTGTTCACCTATCCAGAATTGGCACGAAACAGACATGCTCCATATAAGTCCGATTCAGGTGCTCCAGTTAGTGAGGAGGTAAGTGCCAAGCATCCGATGGCTCTGTGCTTGAGATTGGTGGTGGGGGGAGAGGGAAAGGTGGGTCCGCTACCACTTTGCCTGCAATCAGTGGAGGGTAAAGGGCGTCCGCTGCCCCTCTGCCTGTGATCGGTGGGGGTGAAAGGAGGACCGCTGCCACAATGCTTGGTATCAGTGGGGGTGAAAGGGGGTCTGCTGCCACTCTGCCTGTGATTGGAGGGGATCCATTGCCACTCTGCCTGAGATCAGTGGGGGTGAAAGGGGGTCCGCTGCCACTCTGCTTTATATCAGTGAGGGTGAAAGAGGGTCCGCTGCCACTCTGGCTGTGATCAGTGGGGGGAAGAAGGGGAAGGGGCCCACAATCGGTCTGGGTGGTGGGGGTGCGGGAGATAAGGGGGTCAGTAATGTTTTGAAGGTGGGGCAATGTCTGTGGGTGCCAGGAGAGGCATTATCATGCCCGGGAAGGATGTGGTAGGGGAGCAGCATTCTATCATTTTTTTCCTGCGCATGTGCAGTTGGAGGCGCTGATCGGAGCTGCAGGGTTTTGGATGCGTTAAGCTCCGCCCACAGGCTTGTGCAGTGCAATTCGGAATCACTGATATTTTTGCAGGCAGAGTGCGTATGGGGGCGTCTCAGAATGGGTCGGATCTGAAACACTCCCAGTTTCAAGTCCGCCCAGCACTTAGAATCAAAATGGTAAAATTAATTTCAGAATTTCAGTAGGTTAGAGGGATTAGTGGGTAAATATGTGGGGGTAGGGCCTGGGTGGGATTGTGGTCGGTGCAGACTCGATGGGCTGAATGGCCTCCTTCTGCACTGTAGGGTTTCTATGATTCTATGAATTAAAATAGGGCCCAGAGAGTTTATTTCAATGCAGTACACAGGAAGACGGCAACAAGACTGGATTAGATTTTCTGTTGATTTTTTTATTTGAGAAATTAAGAATTGAAGAATATTGTGACACACTTTTTAGAATGCCTAAAATTGAGTTTGAGGAAGCCTGAGTGATTTTAAAGATTGCTCTGTGTGTGCACATCATATTCAGGTACACAGAGTCAAATTGATATGTAATTGAAAAAATGCGTATTTGGGGACAGTGGGGGAATTCAACACTAATAAAGAGGACGAATAAAGGATATATATTTGGCTGAAATTGAATAGTCAGAGATGAAAAAGTAAATGTCCTCCTGACCATTATGGGGTCAGATGCTTTTGAGGTAGTGTCTAGCCAATGTTGTGTGCAAGATTGCAGTACTACGGACTATTCTGAAATTTATGAGATTCTGGACTCATAATATGCCTCAACAACAAATGAGATTTCAGAGAGATGCGTTGGTGAAAGGAAGCAGTCCCCACTTCAGATTGTTGCAAATTACAATCTCGAATTAAAGAAACTCTCTCATCACTGTGGGTATGGTGCAAACATAGAAATCAACCTTGGAGACATGTTTGTAGGAGACCTAAAGAACAATAAAATCCCGGTCAAGCTTACACTGTTTTCATGGTATAAGTTTTTTTGGAACGGGGAGGGTGTGTAGCATATTCTAAGTTCTTTTTGGCAGATGTAAATAAAATTAGTTCAAAATAGCTGCCTGTTGTGAATCTACATGGTGAGTTTATCTCAATGTAATACACAACAATTGGATAGAAACATTAATCCAGAAGGTAAACATGTGAATATGGTGCAATAATATGATTAAGCAGTGATAGCCAAATATCTTAATTTAAACTGGAAAGCTACCGGCACCGGAAGGTCAAAAATAACTTAATGCTTTGAGTAAGAATCATTGCCAGTTGTAATGAAAATATTCGCCAAAAACACTAATCTCTGTTTCTCTTTCAAATATTGGCTCTGCATTTCTTCATTTTCTGTTAATATTTCAGATTTACAACTTTCATTTCTTTATTTCAATCATTTTAAGTTCCTCATAAATTCCTAAATGTACTTCTTACACGTTGACATTTTAAACTGATACATTTGAAACAAGGCTTCTCTGAGTACCATCTCAAGCTCAAGGATGTTTGAAAATAATTTTCCTTTGGTCTATAAATGTGTTATCACTAGTTACGTAAAGCACAAAAACGTGTTTGCACTTGCATTGCAAAATAAATTATGTACAAAATGTAGGAGTTCACATCTGTCATGTAGAATAAAAACAAACAGTAAGAGTTTCTATGGATATAAGGCAGCTAAGGTAAATGTCAGACCTCTACTGAATGAGGCTGGTGAATTCATAACAGCAAACAAAGAAATGGCGGATATGCTAAATAAATTTTTGCATCCATCTTCACCATAGAAGACATTGCAAATATCCCAAGATGGGCTGATTTCAAATAACATGGTAGAACTTACAAAAACCCTAATCACAAGTGAGAGTATTAGAGGAACTTGAGGGGCTAAAGACAAACAAATTAACAGGACCCAATGAACTGCATGCTAGGGTTTTAATGGAAGTGGCTGCAGAGATAGTAGACCCATTGGTTGAAAATTTTCATAACTTGCTAAATTCCGGGAGAGTACCGGAAGATTGGAACACAGTCAATGTAACTCCCCTGTTCAAAAAGGAAGAAATGCAGACGGCAGGGAAATATAGGCCATGTAGTTTAATATCTATTATTGGCAAGATGCTGGAGTCAATAATCAGTAGCTAATCATTAGGAAAGCTGAATATAATCAAATCTAGCCAACATGGTTTAATGAAAGTGCAATAACTCAGGAGCCCTGACTGGAAAGAATGGTATTTATTGTTTAACACAAATAAAGCCTTTATTCTATGGTGTACATACATAAGTCCCAACCAGAGCAATAGTTCTGCAGACCCTTCCCGGCGTCTGCCTTATAAAAGATTCAGGTGATGAGTTCCACCTGGGCTGGCCATTGCCTGTTACCAAGGGAACTCGCATTCAATGAAATCGCAGGAAAATCAAGTAGAGATTCCTCATGAAATTCATGGAGGTTATCACAGGAAGGTAAATCATGCTTGACATACTTACTTGAATTCTTTAGGGATGTAACAGGGAGAGTAGATAAGGGGAAAGCTGTAGATGTATTTAGGTTTCCAAAAGGCATTTGACAAGGTGCTGCATAATAGGCTAGTGCAAGAAGTAAAAGCCCATTGAATTGAAGGAAGTGTGTTAACGTGGATTGAAAATTGGCTGTCAAATAGAAAATAGAGAGTTGGAATAAATTGCTCCTTTTCAGAATGAAAAGATGTAACTGGTGGAGTACCGCAGGAATCAGTTCTTAGCCCGAAATTGTTCACTATTTACATTAATGACCTGGAAGAAGGAACAGAATCTAAGGTTTTCAAATTTGCCAAGGGCACAAAGATACCTGGAAGGGCATGTTGAGATGAGGATATTGTGATTCTGCAATGGGATATAGATAGATTGGGTGACAGGGTGAAAATCTGGCAAATGGAGTTTAATATGGGCAAGTGTGAGGTCATGCACTTTGGTAGGAGGAATCAAAAGACAAATTATTATCTAAATGGAGAGAGACTACTGGTGGGTGAAGTACAGAGGGATCTAGGTGTTCTAGTGCATGAATCACAAAAAGACAGGTCCAACAAGGAGTTATGAAGGCAAATGGCATTTTGGCTTTTATTGCAAACGGCTTGGGGTTTAGAAATAGGGCAGTTTTATTGCAATTACACAGAGTGTTGGTGAGGCCTCATCTGGAATACTGTGTCCAGTTTTGATTCTCCTACCTAAAAATGGATATGTTAACATTGGAGGCGGTCCAAAAGAGGTTCAGCAGGCTAATTCCTGGGATGAGAGGGATGTCCTATCAAGAAAGACTAAATCGTCTGGGCCTTTATTCCTTGAAGTTTAGAAGAGTGAGGGATGACATTGAAACATGAGGGGGCATGACAGGGTAGATGGTGAGATGTTTTCCCTAGTGGGAGAGCCTTGAAGAGGGGACATAGCTGCAAGATAACGGGCCAGTCAATTAAAACTGTGGTGTGTAGAAATTTCTTCTCGCAGAGGGTGGAAAAATCTCTGGAATTCTCTGCCCCAAAGGGTGGTGGAGGCTGGATCATTAAGAATATTCAAAGTGGAGGCGAATAAATATTTGATAGATTGAGGAATAGAGGGCGATGGGGAAATGGTACAGCGAAGGAGTTGGGGTCGGCATAGATCAGCCATGATCGTACTGAATGGCGGGGCAGGCTTGAAGGACCTGGTGGCCTATTCCTGCTTCTGTTCTTGTGTGTCACCGTGTTGAGAGCAAAATATTCTTGAGAATGTAAATCAAAATAACTATTTGCATTTAAACTGGCAACTTTGCAATTGTCATTCAGCCATTTTGTACTGCAGTTGTTCAACACATCACTGGATGAACAAACATTTCAACATTTATTCTTGTTAAGTGGATCATTAGCTCCTTGAAAACTAGTTGAGTTTTAAATTCATTTATAATTCTGATATCACTGATAAAATCACATTCTCAAGAATCAAATATTTGCTGTGGATCTGGAGTCAGATGTAGGCCAAACCAGGTAAGGATAACTAAGGATTTACTTCCCTCAAGGGCACTAGTGAACCAGATGGGTTTTTATGGCTCTATGATAGTTGCACAATCACCAATACTCAGACTTGCTTTATATTCCAGATTTTTTTATTAATTGAATTTCAATTTCACTAGCTGCTGTGGTGGGATTTGAAACCATTCCCCTGGGCATAAGCCCAAGCCTCTGGATTACTATACGTTATGACTACGCCACCATCTCCCCTATATTGTTCATTAATGTATTTTGACCATTTTTTGAAAAAAAAGGGATTTTGGCCTTATTATTACGAGTTAGAGTTAAAAGTCACTCTTATAATTCTCTGGTCTTTTTGTTTACAATTAAACTTTCAACCTTAATACTTGGCTGTCAATGCTAGTCTTATTTAGATTGTGCTGTACATTATACAACACTTCAGCACAATCAGTACTGTCACACAGCCAATTGGATTGTGTTTGTTAGGAACTCTTTGTCCTTGCTTGTGACCCTCTCATTTGTTCCTCATTCTTACAGTTGCATATGAGTTTGGCAAGCTGCACAAAACATAGTTTCCTTCTTTTGATGCTGACGCATTTCTGATTTTTTTTTGTTGCTGATGCCTCATTAGATTTTCCCAGCACTCAACATGAGGCTTTTATTCTTTAGGGAGTTGCAGTATGTTTGTATTAGAAAACCATTTCCTAATGTGGTTTTGATGGAACAGTGGTTTAAGACACGATGTATACTTCAGCTTTCAATAATGGAGTTCCTGCTCCTCTCTGAAAATTCTGATTACCCAGACACTGCTCCAGCTACATCTTTGTCATCCTGAAAAGCACTTTACATTCAGGATATCCTCTGACATGTAACTAATTCTCTGGTATATTGCTTTTCATAGGGATATGTCGATCCATTGGAGTGAGCAATTTCCTCATTTCTCATTTAGAGCAGCTGAAGGAAGACTGTGACATCATTCCACATGTCAATCAGGTGAGAGCCTGCAACATTTTAAATATATTTAATAACGGAAAATGAGCAAGAATGGAATGAGAGAAAGCTACTCATACTGTTAAGTTTGCTCCTGTCACAAACGTGGAAATTCTATCCTATTTTACAGCCAATTTAGTATCTGGAGGAAGCTTTTACATAAACACTCCCAGATCCTCAACCAAACTTCAGAATATTTATCTCTTCCTCAATCTCCATTATTCAACCTAGGTCCATTGTCCTCTCTGGACTACATCTGAAAATGATGTCATACACATGTATGTTTTTAAAGAGTGAAATCTTCGAAGACCTCCTCAAATCATTTCTGTACTTGATCTACATTCAGTAACTTAATTGCAGTGTTAATGTAAGCCTACTTGTGATACTAATAAATAAACTTAAAACATTGCAGATTTCCAGGCCAACCAATTTTTTGAAAAATGCCAGGTGGCTACCATGTCAACTTTTGCACTGCACATGGATTTAGTGGAGATACAAATTTCTGTAAATATAAGTATTAGCTTCCATTTTTGAGCATTCTGATCACTTGCCTACTCCATTGGGAAAGGGATATTATACCAACAAGAATATTTCCCTTCCTAAATTTTAGGATTTGTGCCACTCAGTTGGAATTACTCAAAAGGTCACTTTACAAAGCTATCCCTTCTATAATAGCTGCAACAGACAAAGCACCATTGGTATATAGAAAGGACTTGTGATGGATAGATAGTTCAGTTATGTTTCAACTAGAAAGTATGGATTTTTAATATTTCATTTTTTATGATGCCTGGTTAGTCATGTTAAATTTGATTACTGAAGGCTGAGAGAAAATCTCAGTTCTCTGTATCTCCTTGTTGACTTATTTTTTCTGTGCTGGAGAGGGTGCACATTGCTATCTGGTGCACTGTATAAAATGTCACTCCAAGGCAGATGGTCACAAGTGTCTAAATGGAAAACTTAATCAAGGTTTTTTTTGCTAAGTCTATTTAATATTGTTAACCAGGCTGCCAGAAACTGAGCTAAAGCAGCTTGATTGTCACATCAGGGAGTCCTGCTCGCAAGGCTCCCACAACTTGGTTTTGTCCTGAGAACAGATGAAAGACTGTCGGCCAGTTTCTGAGGAACAAGGTCCTGATCTTTTGGCAACCACGGCATCCAAGGTATCCAAGAGCTGCCAAATTTGGGGATATATGTGACAGCTTTCTCCCAGCTCCTCTGAGCCTATCAAAAGAGTCTGGAGACGCCAGATTTGTAAATGAAACCTCATATAAACTCTGCCAGATTTTAATAGTGCTAACGCAGTCAGTGAAGTGTCACAATTCTTATTTCCTGAGGAGAGGTAGTCAAAAGTTTTATAAACAAATTAAATGTACTGTACAATTTTCCATCACTGTCTATGTTTTAGTTTTTAATAAGTTTCAGCCATGGTTCAGTGGTTATGCAGACTTAGTGTTTTGTGATGTTTTACAGAACTGTGCTCTTAAAATAAACTCTGTTATTAAGATTTTTTTCAGTATTCCTTATATTAGCAGCTCCTCAGTGGTTTTGTTTATACTACTTTACAATGATGACTGTTAAATTGTGGGCAATCAGGACAAAGTAGTAGCCTGCTTGAATGGCACCCCTTTCACAAATATTCACTCCCTCCGCCATTGATGTACAATGGCAGCAGAATGTCGCATCTCTAAGATGCGCTGCAGAAACTCGTTAAAGCCCCTTCGGCAGCCCTTCCAAACCCACAACCTCTACCATCTCGAAGGACAAGGCAGCAGGCACATGGGAACACCACCACCTGGAAGTTCTCTTCCAAGCTACTCACCATCCTGACTAAGAAATATATCGCCGTTCCTTCACTATCATGGAGTCAAAATCCTGGAACGCCCTCCCTATCTCCCTCCCTTACACCACAGGGACTACAGCGGTTCAAGAAGGCAGCTCACCATCACCTTCTCAAGGGCAATTAGGGATGGACAATACATGCTGGCCTAGCCAGTGGCACCCACATCCTGTTAATTATTTTTTTTTAAATGTAACACACAATATATTTCATTTGTGTATAAGCAGGTCAGTATCCTTATGACATTAAGTTCAATTGTCAAAAGGAGATCTGGTCATTGAAGGTGAATTGTTGGAAAGGGTGGTTTACAAATTCTCAGATGTGTAATTTTTTTGAGCATTAAGTGACTGCCTTTCATTCCTAATCCATTTCAGTTTCTTTATAAAGGGCAATTGCTCAGGACATATTAAAGTGTCATTGTGAAATGTCGATTGTTCATCCCATCTGTCATTACCTGATTAATGCTTCTGTTAAAAACAAAAGCAGGCAAAAGGATTGCATAAAACATGGAATTTGGCATGTCAGCCACGACTCCCACCAACTTTTACAGGTGCACCATAGAAAGCATTCTTTCTGGTTGTATCACAGCTTGGTATGGCTCCTGCTCTGCCCAAGACTGCAAGGAACTATAAAAGGTCGTGCATGTAGCCCAATCCATGCAAACCAGCCTCCCATTCATTGACTCTGTCTACACTTCCCGTTGCCTCGGCAAAACAGCCAGCATAATTAAGGAAACCATGCACCCGGATATTCTCTCTTCCACCTTCTTCCTTCGGGAAAAAGATACAAAAGTCTGAGGCCATGTACCAACTGACTCAAGAACACCTTCTTCCCTGCTGCTGTTAGACTTCTGAATGGACTTACCTTGCATTAAGTTGATCTTTCTCTCCACCCTAGCTATGACTGTAACACTACATTCTGCACTCTCTCGTTTCCTTCTCTATGAACGGTATGTTTTGTCTGTATAGCATGCAAGAAACAATACTTTTCACTGTATGTTGATCCATGTGACAATAATAAATCAAATCAAATGTTAACTATTTGTGATCCTTTTTGGTTCATTTTGTGAAGAGAGGAATTGATTTCTGAAGCAAACACCCTCTAATTACCTTGACTAATCCTAATTGAGAGACTGAGGAATTGATTTTGCACCAACAATTGAGCGAGACCAGTGGTGACTCTGAAATTCTTCTTGAATACAGAGGCTTAAGGCTACTCTCAAATTGAATCTCAGGCTTCATTTCCATAAAACAAGTGAACTAACTGGATGTTCTGATGCAGCTCTCCATCCAGGGACTTCTCAAATTCAGGCAGTTGGAAAACTGGGCCAGCTTGCATGTTAATCCTGGGATGGACAGGTGGCAATTGAAAATAAGGGTGAGTTTTAGCAATATTGGTGTGAGAACTCCTGCTCACTGAGTTCAATAAAACAAAACTTATGTTCTTCAGCAAACTCAAGCAGGTAGAAAACACTTGTAATACTGAGTGAGGTGTGCACGGTGCATGCTGCAACCAATCTCTGCTTTATCAGGCTATAAGATCCTAAAGCAGAGGCCTAACACCTGTTTCCTCTGTTGCTGCATGCTGCTCAAATCAATATGCATTCAGCAACACCCCTGTGCTCACTGACCAACATTGCTCCCGGTCTGATAATGCCTCAATTTAAAAATTCTCATCCTTGCCTCTCCCTATCTGTGTAGCATCCTCCAGCCCTACAATCCACAGTGAATTATGCGCTCCTCCAATTCTGAACTCTTACATCCTTGATTTTGACTGCTCCACCATTGGATGCTGTTCCTTCATCTCCTTAGGCCCTAAGTTCTTCAATTCCATCCGTAAATTTCCCCGCTTCATTACCTCTCTGTGGTGCTTTAAGATGCCTTTTATAACCTATCTGATCAAGCTTTTTTGTCATCAGTCCAAATATTTCCTTGTGCGACTTGGTATCAGGTAACTTTTTTTAATGATCATTTCTGACAATTGCTTAGGTTAGAAAATGTTAATTTGATTGTGCCCCAAATTGACAGTTAGGGTGAGTCACTGAGAGGAAAAGGAAAGGGAGGGGTGCTTCACACTGATGTGTTGCCAAAGGATACTTGCAGAGATGATCTACTTTTTACAGATTAAACATTGAATGATTCCAGTTAACACAATATTTGGTGCTGAAGCCATCTCCTTTGAAAAGTTTTACGTTAGACAAATATGAAAAGCATTAGAATTATAACCTGAAGCATTCAGAGAACATGATAGAGATCCTGTTTTACTAGCCTCCATAACAGCAGTTGAGACCTGGTGAATTTAACAGATAAAAGATAGTGGGGAGAAATTTGTTTGCAAAACACTACATTGAGCGGTGCTAGATAGACTGCTCCAGGGGAATCAACCAAAGTCTGTGCAGCACCACTGTTAAGTGGTGCCATGCAAATACATTTCTTCCCCAATATTTTCTTCTGTAGATATAGCCGATCGCATCAAATCAATACCAGTCTGACCACAGAGCAACAAAAAACTCTTTGTGTATAGAGTTTATTAATTTACCACATGGGCTTGTAATTGATGTTACGCTTAGAATGAGTGCGTTAATGTACTGAATGTGATGAGAGTCTTGAAGTTAGCCACGCAGGCCTTCAAAACCATCAAAATAATGGAAAATAATTTTAACCACCAGGTTGTTAAAAAAAAGTGGTTAGCCTCTATATAAGGGTTATAACGTGGAGATGCTGGCGTTGGACGGCGGTAAACACAGTAAGAGGTCTCACAACACCAGGTTAAAGTCCAAAAGGTTTATTTGGTAGCAAAAGCCACTAGCTTTCGGAGCGCTGCTCCTTCGTCTGGTGAGTGGGAGTTCTGTTCACAAACAGGGCATCTAAAGACACAAACTCAATTTACAAAATAATGGTTGGAATGCGAGTCTTCACAGGTAATCAAGTCTCAAAGGTACAGACAATGTGAGTGGAGAGAGCGTTAAGCACAGGTTAAAGAGATGTGTATTGTCTCCAGCCAGGACAGTTAGTGAGATTTTGCAAGCCCAGGCAAGTCATGGGAGTTACAGATAGTGAGACATGAACCCAAGATCCCGGTTGAGGCCGTCCTCGTGTGCGGAACTTGGCTATCAGTCTCTGTAGGATCTGCTCAGATGAGGAGGATCGCAACAGACACCTCCAGACGCTGAAAGATGCCCTCATAAGAACAGGATATGGCGCTCGACTCATCGATCGACAGTTCCGACGCGCCACAGCGAAAAACCGCACTGACCTCCTCAGAAGACAAACACGGGACACGGCGGACAGAGTACCCTTCATCATCCAGTACTTCCCCGGAGCAGAGAAGCTACAACATCTTCTCCGGAGCCTTCAACATGTCATTGATGAAGACGAACGTCTCGCCAAGGCCATCCCCACACCCCCACTTCTTGCCTTCAAACAACCGCACAACCCCAAACAGACCATTGTCCGCAGCAAACTACCCAACCTTCAGGAGAACAGTGACCACGACACCAAACAACCCTGCCACAGCAACCTCTGCAAGATGTGCCGGATCATCGACACGGATGCCATCATCTCACGTGGGAACACCATCCACCAGGTACACGGTACATACTCTTGCAACTCGGCCAGCGTTGTCTACCCGATACGCTGCAGGAAAAGATGTCCCGAGGCATGGTACATTGGGGAGACCATGCAGACACTATGACAGTGGATGAATGAACACTGCTTGACAATCACCAGGCAAGAGTGTTCTCTTCCTAATGGGGAACACTTCAGCGGTCACGGGTATTCGGCCTCTGATCTTCGGGTAAGCCTTCTCCAAGGCGGCCTTCACGATACACGACAGCGCAGAGTTGCTGAGCAGAGACTGATAGCCAAGTTCCGCACACATGAGGACGGTCTCAACCGGGATCTTGGGTTCATGTCACACTATCTGTAACCCCCACGACTTGCCTGGGCTTGCAAAGTCTCACTAACTGTCCTGTCTGGAGACAATACATATCTCTTTAACCTGTGCTTAACCCTTAAGACTCGATTACCTGTAAAGACTCGCATTCCAACCATTATTTTGTAAATTGAGTTTGTGTCTTTAGATGCCCTGTTTGTGAACAGAACTCCCACTCACCTGACGAAGGAACAGCAAGCGCTCCGAAAGCTAGTGGCTTTTGCTACCAAATAAACCTGTTGGACTTTAAACTGGTGTTATGAGACTTCTTACTAAGGATTATAACTGCAGCAAAAGTAGGAGCTGCAAATGGTGTATGTAAACTGTAAGTCAACCAGCCAAAGAGAGGAGACAGATTGATGTTTTGAGTATAGATCTATATCAAAGTGCTGACTTGTCTTTTCTCATTTTAGATACAGATGAACTAGTCACATATCTCCTACATTTTTTATTCCAATTTTAGGTTCATTTGTTTCAAAAATTGGGACAGCTTTTTTGAGTCTAAAAATATTTGTTCATGTAGTCACTTCTTATACACAGCTATACACAGAAACAAGGAGTCTGAAGATACAGAGTAGACCGTTTAGGCAGAGATGAGGAGAAATTTCTTTACCCAGATGGTGATCAGCATATGGCATTCGCCACCACAGAAAATAGTTGAAGCCAAAACGTTGAAAGTTTTCAGGAAGCAGTTAGACATTGCACTTGAGGCGAAGGGGATCAAAGGATATGGAGGAAAGCTGGGATCACGCTATTGTGTTGGATGATCGGCCATGATCGTAATGAATGGTGGAGCAGGCTGAATGGCCTCCTCCTGCTCCTATTTTCTATGTTTCAATGCTTTGTTTGATATTTTTGAGAGGGATGGGAAGCTTAGAGGTTCGTGTGTCTTGATTTAACCCACTGCTATAGCCGTTCTTGCTTTGAGTCACACAAAGCCTGCAGTTCATCTCAATCAGGATTTGAGATTAGTTTGTTCATTGGTGAGGCCTGCTGAACCAGGCTGACTGTTTCACCCAAGTACATTGCAGTAGCCTCTCTTTTGTACTGGGGAGACAAATGTATAAAAAATGGCCGACAAAAAGAGCTACTGATCTATCTAGCCTGTTCCATATAATTGTGATGTCTTCTGCCCCACAATACATAAACTCCCCATTCAATTTGAAAGCTACATAATCTGGATGACTTCCAGTCTCTTTCGTGGAGTAGTATAATTTGAAAGAGAACAACTCTAAAGATGTTGAGAAGAGAGGAAATCTATGTCTGACAACAGTAAGCATTTTTCCGACTCCCAAAGCTTCTCTTCTGATATTTGCACTGAAATCCCAGTCACAATAGTGGGGAGGTTACTGTCCTGGATATGTCTGCTTTGTGAACTCTTTTCCTGCTAGTAATTGTTTTTCTGCACGTTTTTAAAAACTTTTTTTTTGCCTTCCCTTGGCCTTTAAGATCTTGATTTGTAGTGAGTTAAAACTATACATTGACCAGATTATTGTAGTCATGGTGGACAGTGTGTCGATGGGAAACAGGATGTCTTTCTGGGCAGGCATTCCACTTCTGTGATGTGGCAAAAAAAAAAGTGACATTTCTTACAGCATGTGTCATTTAGCTGCTCCAGTAACAAATACGTTTTACTGATTAGCGGCAGGGCAGTATTGTGTCTGAGTAGGGCACGTACCACATTTACAAACTGTTGAAAACATACCGTTTTGAGTACGGGAAACCAAAATGAGTAATCACTATTCTAACGGTTTATAATGGTTTCCTTCCATTTAAGTAAATGAATGAAAGCTATATAAACAACAGAAACTTTATTTTCTCGGTCTGGCTTTAACTGCAGATGATAATGTTAAAGCATCAACCATCAGTTTTCTTCTTGTGCTTGTTATTAGTAAAAATGTCCCTGTTTTAAATTCCTCTGTACGATGCTTATAACGTGACAATTGAAGTGGTTGCATTTTATGCACTTTTTTTGATACTTTACTGAATACCCTCTATTTTAGAGTATGTTTCAAAGCGAGTAGATCTGTATTGGTATTGCTCACCAGGACATTGCCTGGGAGTGGAGGGGAGGAGGTACACAGGGAATATAATGGATGTTGGGAATGTTGTGATGGAGCAATGATGATGGGCTGCAGGAGGAATTGCTTGCCTGTCTGGACCAGCCTCTTCACTAGTTTCCAAAACTAAGCTTGGATGATAGCAATGTTAGTGTTCTCAAAAGTAACTTACCAATTTTCTGTTTTGTGCTGTGAATTTGCATTAGTTAGAGGGCCAAGGAGGTGATGAGGAAAAAGGGAATGAGGGTACTGGGGAAACGATAGAAGGAGATGGAATACACGGTCAAGGTGGATAGGGTAGAGAGTGATGGCTTGAGATGAAAGGGAGAGGATGAGAATGAGCAAGTGACAGAGAAAGGGATGGATTGAGGGTGAGTGTTGTGGGAGAACATGCAATGAGGAACTGAGGGAAAGAGGAGGAAGGCAGGAGAATCGAGAGTGGATGGAGGTATGGGGAGGATGTGGCTGCAGAGGAGACAATGTGGGCTAATGGGGGAGGAAAGTAGAAAAAAGAGGCAAGCGAACACAAAGAAAATAGTGCATGATAAAGGTGTGACACTGGGGGTTTAAGGGTGAGGGAACAATACAGATGATTGAGATGGGGAGATGATGAGGCAAATCACACGTTCCTTGCACCTGCACTCGTACATGCCACCAGAAAATGTGCCCTGCACCCTCAGCAGCTCCACCCACACCATGCCACCCATCTGATATAATTCATGAAAAGGAGAGTATAGTGATGAAAACAGATAATAGAAAGGAAAAGTAGAGCAGGAGGAGAGAAGAGCGAGAAAGAACCAGAAGGATTAGGGAGACAGAGAAGCAAGTTGAGAACAGCACAGACAAGCAAGAGACTATATGTCCCAACTTACTGTGATCACGAGAGATCCACTTTGAATATTTAGATAAATATTGAATTGTTGTAATTTGCATATCTAATGATTTTTGGTCAATACTTCAGTTGAATTAGTCCTCATTTAGTCATGGTCAAAAATAGCAAAGCACAGTTGCTGAGCAAGTCCTTCCACGAACACAAAGTTGTATTCAAATTCAGGTTGGTGATGGTTTGAGTTGCAAGTTACTCATCTCATCTGAACAACAGTGAGATGCTCTCGCATAGAGAGAATAGGAATTGCCTGCATCCACAGTTGAATATATCCTATCAGCCAATTACAAAAGATACTGGGCGCAATCTTGCCAGAAAAGTTCCAACTGCTGAACAAGCGTGAAAACTGGAGACAATCGTGCCGATTTATTTTTTGGGCGCGCTCCCAGTCGCAATCATACGGCACTTAGAACAAAAATGATATAGAAGTGATTCTCACCAATGGGGGGGGGAGGGACGGAACCTATTCTCACCAGGAAGCTGGCTGCTGAGCTCTAGGGGCGCCATTGCGCAGGCGCCTCAATCTCCCAGTGCACTGTGTGTTCACCTCCAATCACTGCCCTGGATTTCACCACCCCCACCTCCTCCCCCCCCCCCCCCCCCCCCCCAAGCCCCGATCACCGTCAGTCCCCCACCAATCTGGACATCGCCAATCCCCAAACCACCCCCCCCCCCACTGAACGTTGCCCTAGCCACTACACCAACCTCCCCCCCCCACCCCAGCCGATTTCCCCCCCACCCCCTGACTTTGTTTTCATGTATTGTTCTTAAATTGGAGCCTGCACATCTCGCACACAAAAAATTGACACAACATTTTGCAAAAGTTAAGGATTTGTAGACCTTAATTCTGCCAGTGTGACAAATGTATCGTACTATACGTTATCATTCTGTACAATGTTGTATGTTACACAGGTTGAATATCATCCTTTCCAGAGGCCCCAGGAACTACTGGACTACTGCAGAAGCCATGGAATAGTCTTTGAAGGATACTGCCCTCTAGCTAAAGGAAAAGCTTTGTCACATCCTGACATTATCAAAATGGCAGAGAAATATAACTGCTCACCCTCTCAAATCTGTATACGTTGGAGCATACAGGTAAGTCGGAACATTACTTTGAAATACTTTGTCATGATTTATCATTATTTGACTTTTTGTCAAGCTGATAGAGCCAAATTCGGAGTTTAGTCACAACCCAAAACTCATTAGTTGCTTTGACTAAAAGAATATTAGCCATACTATAATGTTTTAAAATGGTTTAATTGCATTTAATATTAACAAGAGTTTGAATATTCCTCATTAAATGTAATAAGACTGATTGCCTTTCAGATCCAAAATGTTGGGGTTGAGAGAGTTGCGTGTGTTAGTGTTTAAAAACAATGGAGCCTGGATGGTCCAGAGCATTAGAACAATGGCAACTTGTATTTACATAGTACCTTTAATGTAATAAAACTTCCTAAGGTGCTTTAGAGGAGTGTTATGATGTAAGATTTGCCACAGCCACGTGAAATATTAGGGCCGATGACCAAAGGCTTGACATAATCAGGCTCATACCCATAGCCTGTGCCGCGGACAGTGCCAGGGATGGGCTCTGGGGGAGTCTCGCATGTGGGGACTCATCTATTTGTGTTGGGGCGGAGCAGACATGAGAGCGATGGGGATGCTGGCAATGATTAGGGGGGGAAGGGCACAGGTACCTCCATGGTGGGGGGGGGGGGGGGGTGCGATTAATTTTTGTTTCTGTGATCCGGGCCCTTTAAAAAAGGTGCCTCAATCTTAATGGAGCTATAGCTTCATTTGCAGTGTTAATGTAAGCCTAAAAGTGACACTAATAAATAAACTTAACTAAGAATTCCTGCCTCGCCAGACTAATGGCGCAAATTGCGCCCTTTTTTTTGGCAGTTAAAGGGACAGGATTTGGAGAGAAAACTGGCCGGTGGAGCTGGAGAGTTTCGCACCAGTTTTCTCTCCAGAATTGACATTCTGCCAAATTTGCCTAGGATTCCGCCCATAGACTTTATAGGGCACATTAAAGGAGGGAAGAGAGGCAGGGATGTTTCAGGAGAGAATTCCACATAGCAGCTGATGGCACAGTCACAAACAGTGGAGCGAGTAAAATTGGGGAAGCTCAAAAGACTAGAATTAGAGGAGCTTGGATATCTGAGAGGCTTACATTTTCAGCTGTGCGAATTGGATTCAAATCCAAATAACGTTAGTCTCATATGTATGCTGGCTTTATGACCCAATTTGAAATCAGTTTGGGCTGCCTCACCTCAATTTATACTGAACAAGGGCCAATAGCGTAAATCCGTCAATAGCTTAGCAATCTCATTAAGGCTGGCATTCAAATGATAAATGTTACATTTGTGTATTAGATAATGTTATTTTGCGATTGGGTAAGGTTAAACAGAGATTTTAGCTGGATTCAATTGTGCTGTAATTGAGATAGGGTAACTAATCCTAATTCCCGCCACGGGAATTGTAGCAGGTCGAACACGAACCATGCAAAGGTCCATTGACCTCGGGTGGGATTTTCCGGTCTTGGGGAAGCGTGGCTGGAAAATCCCGCCTTGATGTTCCAATTTTGAAATCTTCAAATCTACAGCAGTAACAATAGTCACCTTGATGTGTATAAGAACAGATTTCTTTTAATCCTTCAACCAGAAGGTTGTAAAGAAAATCTCTGTAGCTAATGAGACAAGTGACCCATTTGGAGTACTGCGTCCAGTTCTGGTCGCCGCACTACCAGAAGGACATGGAGGCGTTAGAGAGAGTGCAGAGAAGGTTTACCAGGATGTTGCCTGGTATGGAGGGTCTTAGCTATGAGGAGAGATTGGGTAAACTGGGGTTGTTCTCCCTGGAAAGACGGAGAATGAGGGGAGATCTAATAGAGGTGTACAAGATTATGAAGGGGATAGATAGGGTGAACGGTGGGAAGCTTTTTCCCAGATCAGAAGTGACGATCACGAGGGGTCACGGGCTTAAGGTGAGAGGGGCGAAGTATAACTCAGATATTAGAGGGATGTTTTTTACACAGAGGGTGGTGGGGGCCTGGAATGCACTGCCAAGTAGGGTGGTGGAGGCAGGCACGCTGACATTGTTTATGACTTACTTGGATAGTCACATGAACAGCCTGGGAATGGAGGGATACAAACGATTGGTCTAGTTGGACCAAAGAGTGGCACAGGCTTAGAGGGCCGAAGGGCCTGTTTTCCTGTGCTGTACTGTTCTTTGTTCTTTGTTTTACTTTGGAAGATTATAAAAAAACACAAATTCTCAATATTTTTGTGGAGGTAGTTCTTTCTGTTTAATTCTCATTATTATACTGCATAGAGCAGGGTTAGTGCATTGTAAACAGTATTTACATAAAGCAGTGTTAATACATTATAATCATTAGTTCATACAGTAGGGTCAATGTATGTTATACAATAGTTATGTAAAACAGAGTTAGTATATTAGTTACAAACAGCAGGGTTAGTAGATTATATTTATTAGTTATGTTGGGGGAGACTCAGTAATAGACATTAAATTATCATTGATTACTGTAAAAACTCAACTGGTTCACAAACGCCCTTTAGGGAAGAAAATCCTACTGTTCTTACCTGGCCTCCAGGCCCACAGCAATGTGATTGACTCTTAATTGCGCTCGGAAATGACCTAGCAAGCCACTCAGTTCAAGGGCAATTGGGGATGGGCAACAAGTACTGGCCTTGTCTGCAAAGCTCACACCCCATGAAAGAATCGAAAAATAAGATAAGTATGTTATATATGTGAGTTACTTAAGGCAGGGTTAGTGTATTATATACACTAGTTATATATGGCAGGGTTAGTACATTATATACAATAGTTACATATAGCAAAGTTGGTACATTATATATATTAGTTATGTATCGCAGGGTTGGTACGTTATATACAGCTGGATTGTTGGAAAATATAACCTTCCACTTTCTGGTAACGTTCTTTAATCCACAGTCACTTAATAATAAAGACGGGTGTAATTTGTGGTGTTCGTCCCCTGGTTCTGTCATTTTTATAAAAATAACAAGTGGCACATTTTTGTGTGTGTAGTGATATTCTGTAGTCTGACATTCAGCGATCGGTAGACAGATGTTGACCGGCGCAAAATCCCATTGTTCTGTTGTGTGACCATTGACCTCCGCAGGAAATTGCATGTATCTGACACTGAACTTTCTCAGTAGTTGGCATGTGTATACTGCATAAATTTGGGATCCTCTCAGCAAAGAACGTTTCAGTATTTAGAAATGGGGGAGAATATCAAACATTGCTTGGTAAAGTAACTCAAAATGACAAATTATCTCATCAGAAATTTTGTATTCATTTCTTTAATGTAACGTCATCAAGTTTTTACAGCGAAATATATACTTCCTGTGTGTGTACAATTTGTCAGGAAATAAAAATCTCAGTAAATCACACTGTCAAATGCAGATTTGAAGATGAGAGGCCAAACTCCAGATGCTATTACTTAATGGCAAATGACTGGATTGGACTTTTCCTACAGCATTTTCACTATTTGTTTCATATTTTCCAACAATCCTGCTGTATATAATGTACCAACCCTGCAATACATAACTAATAATGTACCAACTTGCTACATGTAACGATTGTATATAATGTACTAATCCTGCTAAATATAACTAGTGTATATAATACACTAATCCTGCCTTACGTAACTCATGTATATAACATACTAATCTTATTTTTCAATTCTTTCATGGGATGTGAGCTTTGCAGACAAGGCCAGTACTTGTTGCCCATCCCTAATTGCCCTTGAACTGAGTGGCTTGCCAGGTCATTTCCAAGTGCAATTAAGAGTCAATCACATTGCTGTGGGTCTGGAGTCACATGTAGGCCAGACCAGGCAAGAACAGTAGATATTCATTCCTAAAGGGCATTAGTGAACCAGTTGGGTTTTTACAATAATCAATGATATTTTAATGTCTCCATTACTGAGTCTCCCCCAGTATAACTAATGAATATAATCTACTAACCCTGCTGTTTGTAACTAATATGTATAATATACTATGTTTTACTTAACTATTGTATAACATACATTAACCCTACTGTATGAACTAATGCTTATAATGTATTAACTCTGCTTTATGTAAATAATGTTTATAATGTACTAACCCGGCTCTGTGCAGTATAATAATCCTGAGAATTAAACAGAAAGAGCATCCTCCACAAAAATGTTGAGAATTTGTATTTTTTATAACCTTCTTACCTCTCAAAAAATAACTTGGCCATCTATGTACAATGTTGTATCGGCATCAACTATCAATTGTCCTTTTCCTTTTTACTAGCTTAAAAAAAACTGTTCTTTAAATGACATCAAAGTAAGGAGATTGAGAAGCTAAATGATTTCTCCCATAACTCTTCATTCAGGATAAAATGTTGAGTGAACCTATGGTGATTAATTGTCTTTTTTTTAACCAAGAATGGAGTTGTCACCATTCCAAAGTCTACAAAGAAAGAAAGGATTTGGGAAAACTGTCAGGTAAGGTCTTTTATAAGGAAAAAACAATATTTTAAATATTATTACTTTATATTCTTGTCTTCTATCAGTCCTCCTGACCATTTTTCACATTAAAGTCTAACGTTCCTCAATCCTTGTAAAGAAAAGTGCCTTATTAGCAGTCTGTATCTTCTGCTAAACCCCTGCTATGAACGAAAACGAGGGCGTATAGTGTATTACTCTGACTTAGCATTAGTATCAGTGAGCCGCAGCATCACTTGCACAGTACTAGCGTATCATAGAACCACTGACAAAGAGTATTAGAGCAACAAATTAATCACTGGGAAAGAGCATTTATTTTGATGATTAACACTCACTCGCAGTGTTCATGTCAGTGATAGAATTATTGACAGAAAGCTTTAGAACTGTACTAGAAACAATGACACCGTTTTAGTGAAGCAAGAAGCCAGAGAATTATGGTTACAAGGTACAGCACCGACAAATCTGAATCATTGACACCGGAGATTAGTACCCATTAGTCACTGAATCATGGCCCAGTATGTTAGTGCCCATTGAGTAATAGGATTTTCTTCATGGGGAGAGACTGGAACTTGTGGAAGAGGGATGGAATTTGAGTGTCCAGGCACACATGCTACGGAAAGCCAGAGTACAGGTACAAAGAGTAATCAAAAAGGCAAATGGATTTTTGTTTTTTATCCTGATGAATTGGAATTCAAAAGTGAGTAAATTATGGATCAGTTGTTTAGCGCCTTTGTCAGATCCCACCTGGAATATTGAGTTCAGTTTTGGGCATTGTACCATTGGAACGATGTCTTGGTCTCAATGGGACCACATAGAGCAATTCACCAGAAATGTACTGGGACCTAAATGGTTAAATTATGAGAACAAGTTGAATAAACCTGGCTTGTATTCCCTCTAGATTAAAAGGTTTAAGAATGAATTAATTGAGGTGATTAAAATGATAATAGCATTCAATAGGATAGATATAGCAAAGCTATTCCCACAGTGCGGGAGTCTAGAACATTTGGGAGAGTTAGGCTATTCAGGAGTGAAATTAGGAAGCATTCTTTCCTCTGGAACTCATTGTTTCAGAAGACTGTGCATGCTGGTTGAATTAACATTTTTAAGACTGTTAATGCATACATTTTTATCGGGTAAGGGGATGTAGTAATTCAGCCAAATGCCAGTTTCCTATCACTAACACCCTATATTGTGTTAGTTATTGTGGCTTCCTCACCTCGGGACCTATATCTCTGGTCTGGTTCAAGTTACAGGCTTAAACCCCCTTCTGGCTTCCATTGGGCGAATCTCCACTCGCTCAATAAGGCTGCTCTTACTCGACAAAACCCAGAGGTAAATCTATCTACCCATGGCCGCCTTGGTCATCATAGCAGGAATCAAAGGATATTAATTAATTAAAAATGGGTAAATAGAGTATAAGTACAGACCAGCCTTGATGTAACTGAATGATACAACAGACCCGAGGGTCTGAATAGTGTAATCTTGTTCCTATTTATTCATGGACAAGAAGTATTAATACCAGCAAAAAACAGATTTACTGCCACAGAGTTTTAGTGTGACTGAGTAACAAAATCATTGACATAGAATGTTGGTGCAATAGAGTAACAGAAATACTGTAGTGTTAGCAACAGCAAATCACAATCACTGACACACAGCATTCATATCAAAAAGGCTATCATTGGCATCGGGATTCAGTACCATAAAAGCTATATTACTACACCGCCAAAAGATTTTTTTCTATAAGTCTCCCTGATAATTTCACATTTCCTCATTACACTGAGAGGCACGTGAATTGCTCTTAGCATCTGTTCTTGACTCAGTCACTAGTAGGCACGGGAAAGCAGGCTAGGATGAGCCAGCAATTCTCTATTAGGAACTGATTGATGTTGGAATCTTCGTCATCTGATGGCTGGCTTATGAGATTGGTAATAGCAGATACAAATCCACATCCTGGCAGCACCTCCCCCCAACTGTGGTGGACTTCCAACAGACTGCACTACTGTATCATCCAAATTGTATTTGAAAGTTTGTCAGTTGATGGCAACAGAATGATTTGAGTTAATGTTTAATATAAGCCACATCAGTACATTCACTAATTACTGTATATAAAAATTGTTGAACTGAATTAAAAACTAGTGTTTCTAATAAAATAACTTGTTGTTTCTGCATAGTTTTTCCCCAGTGAGTTGCTAACTTTAAGGAGTAATGGAAGTCTGCTAATCTCACTACACTATATACACCTCATAGGTATTTCATTTTTCTCTTACGGAGGATGATGTTGCAGTTCTAAATGGAATGCATGACGACTTGCATGTGTCCTGGGATCCCACAAATATCGAATAATGTATGTCAACATTTTATTTATATTCAGTTTGTTTATAAATTAGGATAGTTATTCATTTTTGAAATATGTTAAACATTTTTATGGTTTATGTTTATAACAGTTGAACTTGTGAAAATGCATTTAGCAACCTTCTGCAAACATAACATCAGAAAGTAACACCGCAGAAATGTCAAATGCAAGTATTGGGATCAGTTATCATAAATGAGGACTTCTGGTTTCTCTTAGGACACTGCCATATTTAAATAAGTTTTAGTTGTTGGTGGAGAGAGTGAATGTTTAAAGTGGTGAATAGTGTTTTAATCAAGCGGCTGCTTTGTTCTGGATGGCGTCAAGCTTCCTGAATATTGTTAGAGCTGCACTCCTCCAGACAGGAGAGAGTATCCCGTCACACTCATGACTTGTGCCTTGTAGATCATGGACAGGCTTTGGGGAGTCAGGAGAATACCAATGCTCTGACCTGCTCTTGTAGCTGCAGTATTTATATGGCTAGTCCAGTTAAGTTTCTGGTCAATGGTAACTCACTGATGTTGAAAGTGAGGGATTCAGTGATGCTAATACCATTGAATGTCAAGGGGTCATGGTTAGATTCTCTCTTGTTGGAGATGCTCATAGCCTAGCACTTGGGTGACACAGATGTTACTTGCCACTTATTAGCCCAAGCCTGAAAGTTGCCCAGCCCTTGGAGCATGCAGACACAAACTGTTTCACTATCTGAGGAATTGCAAATGGTACTGAACACTGTGCAATCATCAGTGAACATTTCCATTCCGAACCTCACGTTGGAGGGAGGGTCATTGATGAAGCTGCTGAACCTGGTTGGCAGGTCACCACCCTGAGGAAAACCTGCAGTGACGTCCTGAAGCTGAAAACGACAACCTGCATCTTCATTTGTGCTAGGTAAGACTCCACCCAGTAGAAAGTTTTCCCTGATTCCCATTGACTTCAGTTTTGCTAGGACTTCTTGATGCCACACTTGGTTAAATGCTTCCTTGATGTCAAGGGCTGTCACCCTCACCTCACCTCACCTCTGGAATTCAGGTCTTTCATCCTTGTTGGACCAAGGCTTTTATGAGGTCTGGAATCCAAACTGAGCATCAGTGAGCAGGTTATTGCTAAACAAGTGCTACTTGGTATCACGGTCAACAATATCTCCCATCATTTTGCTGATGATTGAGATAAGACTAATGGGCCAGTAATTGGCCAGATTAGATTTGTCCAATTTACATGTGTGCATGCAATTTCCATAATGTCGGGTAGACCCCAGTATTGCATTGCAGTTGTTTCTGGAACAGCTTGGCTAGAGCACAACTAGTTCTAAAACACAAATCATCAGTACTGCAGTCAGGCTGCTGTAAGGGCTCATACCCTGTGCAGTATCCACTGCCTTTAGCTGCTCCCTGATATAACATGGAGTGAATTGAATTAGCTGAAAACTTGCATCTGCAATGCTGGGGACTTTGGATGCAAGCAGAAATGTGTCATGATCTTATTGAATGGCGGAGTAGGCTCTAAGGGCCTAGTGGCCTACTCTTGCCCCTAATTTGTATGTTCATGTGTCATTTGCTTGGCAGTTCTGGCGAAAGATGGTTGTAAATGCTGCAGCTTTGTCATTTGAACTGGAATAATTGAGATTGATGGTGAGAGGGCAAGGTGGTAGTCAGCAAGAGGTTTCCTTGCCCATATCTGAGCTGATGCCAAGAGACTTCATGGGGTCCAAGAGTAAATACTGAGGACTCATAGAGCCACTTTCTCCTGACTGTATACCACCCTGCTACCACGTCCAGTGGGTCTGTCATATTAGTGGGATAGGGACATGCTCAATGATGGTGATGGAGGAGTCTGAGACCATGGCTATAAGGTATAATCTTGTGGGTATGGCTGCCGGTTGACTACTTTGAGGAAGCTTTTCCAGTTTTGACACCAGCCCCCACCCGGTGAGAAGAACTGGATAGGGTGTGCCTATGTTCCTTCTTGGATCCTAATTGATGTCAGGAGGTCCGTTCAGTTTTATCCTTAGTTGGCTTTGGTACAACTGGGTGGCTTGTCAGGCCATTTCAGTGGGAGGTTGGAGTCTGCCACATTTCTGTCATGTGTAGGTTAAATTGGGTAAAGACTACAGATCTCCTTCGCTAAAGAACATTAATAAACTTGAAGGGTTTTTACAACAATCCATTGATTTCATAACCATTATTACTGAGACTAAGTGAAGACATATTCATTACTTGAAGTAAAATTTTCCCCAGCTGCTGTGATGGTATTTGTCTCGTGGCTCTGGAGCACTCACCTAGGGCCGGGATTTTCCTGGATATCGGCAAAGGCAGATGTCAAGTGTGAAAAGCGGCATTGAAGCTGCAAATGGCAATGGTGGTTTTAAGAACATAAGAACTAGGAGCAGGAGTAGGTCATCTGGCCCCTCGAGCCTGCTCCGCCATTCAATAAGATCATGGCTGATCTTTTTGTGGACTCAGCTCCACTTACCCGCCCGCTCACCATAACCCTTAATTCCTTTACTGTTCAAAAATTTATCTATCCTTGCCTTAAAAACATTAAATGAGGTAGCCTCAACTGCTTCACTGGGCAGGGAATTCCACAGATTCACAACCCTTTGTGTGAAGAAGTTCCTCCTCAACTCAGGCCTAAATCTGCTTCCGCTTATTTTGAGGCCATGCCCCCTAGTTCGAGTTTCACCTGCCAGTGGAAACAACTTCCCTGCTTCTATCTTATCTATTCCCTTATCTTGTATGTTTCTATAAGATCTCCCCTCATTCTTCTGAATTCCAATGAGTTTGGCCGCAGTCTACTCAGTCTCTCTTCATAAGCCAACCCTCTCAACTCCGGAATCAACCTAGTGAATCTCCTCTGCACCCCCTCCAGTGCCAGTATATCCTTTCTCAAGTAAGGAGACCAAAACTGTACACAGTATTCCAGGTGTGGCCTCACCAGCACCTTATACAGCTGCAACATAACCTCGCTGTTTTTAAACTCCATCCCTCTAGCAATGAAGGACAAAATTCCATTTGCCTTCTTAATTACCTGCTGCACCTGCAAACCAACTCCTTGTGATTCTTGCACAAGGACACCCAGGTCCCTCTGCACAGCAGCATGCTGCAATTTTTTGCCACTTAAATAATAGTCCATTTTGTTGTTGTTCCTGTCAAAATGGATGACCTCACATTTACCAACGTTGTACTCCATCTACCAGACCCTCGCCTACTCAGACTATCTATATCCCATTGCAGACTTTCAGCATCCTCTGCACACTTTGCTCTGCCACTCATCTTAGTGTCATCTGCGAAATGTGACACACTACACTTGGTCCCCAACTCCAAATCATCTATGTAAATTGTAAACAATTGCGGTCCCAAAACTGATCCCTGAGGCACACCTCTAGTCACTGATCGCCAACCAGAAAAACACCCATTTACTCCCACTCTTTGCTTTCTGTTAATTAACCAATCCTCTATCCGTGCTACTACATTCCCCGTAACACCGTGCACCTTTATCTTATGTAGCAGTCTTTGGTACGGCACCTTGTCAAATGCTTTCTGGAAATCCAGATACACCACATCCACAGGTTCCCTATTGTCCACTGCACATGTAATGTTCTCAAAGAATTCCACCAAATTAGTCAAACATAACCTTCCCTTCATGAAAAGGTTGGATCTCATGGGATAAAGGGGGAGGTGGCTAGATGGGTGGAGAACTGGCTTGGTCACAGAAGACAGAGGGTGGTAGTGGAAGGGTCTTTTTCCGGCTGGAGGCCTGAGACTAGTGGTGTTCCGCAGGGCTCTGTATTGGGACCTCTGCTGTTTGTGATTTATATAAACGATCTGGAAGAAGGTGTAACTGGGGTGATCAGTAAGTTTGCGGACGACACAAAATTGGCAGGACTTGCAGATAGTGAGGAGCATTGTCAGAAGCTACAGAAGGATATAGATAGGCTGGAAATTTGGGCAAAGAAATGGCAGATGGAGTTCAATCCTGATAAATGCGAAGTGATGCATTTTGGTAGAAATAATGTCGGGAGGAGCTATACGATAAATGGCAGAACTATAAAGGGTGTAGATACGCAGAGGGACCTGGGTGTGCAAGTCCACAGATCCTTGAAGGTGACGTCACAGGTGGAGAAGGTGGTGAAGAAGGCATATGGCATGCTTGCCTTTATAGGACGGGGCATAGAGTATAAAAGTTGGGGTCTGATGTGGCAGATATATAGAACGTTGGTTCGGCCGCATTTGGAATACTGCGTCCAGTTCTGGTCGCCACACTACCAGAAGGACGTGGAGGCTTTGGAGAGAGTACAGAGGAGGTTTACCAGGATGTTGCCTGGTATGGAGGGGCTTAGTTATGAGGAGAGATTGGGTAAACTGGGGCTGTTCTCCCTGGAAAGACGGAGGATGAGGGGAGACTTAATAGAGGTGTATAAAATTATGAAAGGCATAGATAGGGTGAACGGTGGGAAGCTTTTCCCCAGGTCGGTGGTGACGTTCACGAGGGGTCATAGGTTCAAGGTGAAGGGGGGGAGGTTTAACACAGATATCAGAAGGACATATTTTACACAGAGGGTCATGGGGGCCTGGAATGTGTTGCCGGGCAAGGTGGTGGAGGCGGACACACTGGGAACGTTTAAGACTTATCTAGATCGCCATATGAACGGAGTGGGAATGGAGGGATACAAAAGAATGGTCTAGTTTGGACCAGGGAGCGGCACGGCTTAGAGGGCCGAAGGGCCTGTTCCTGTGCTGTATTGTTCTTTGTTCTTTTCTTCTTTGAACCCATGCTGCGTCTTACCAATGGGACAATTTATATCCAGATGTTTCTCTATTTCTTCCTTGATGATAGATTGAAGCATTTTCCCTACTACAGAAGTTAAGCTAACCGGCCTATAGTTACCCACCTTTTGTCTACCTCCTTTTTTGAACAGTGGCGCCACATTTGCTGTTGTCCAATCTGCAGGAACCACCCCAAAGTCCAGCGAATTTTGGTAAATTACTACTAGTGCATTTGCTATTTCTCCCGCTATCTCTTTTAGTACCCTGGGATGCATTCCATCAGGACCAGAAGACTTGTCTACCTTTAGCCCCATTAACTTGCCAACATTACCTCTTTCGTGATAATGATAGTTTCTAGGTCCTCATCTGCCATAGCCTTCCTGTCATCAATTTTTGGCATGTTTTTGTGTCTTCCACTGTGAAGACTGAGACAAAATACCTGTTAAATGCCTCAGCCATTTTCTCATTTCCAGTTATTACATCCCCCTTCTCATCCTCTAAAGCAGGGGTCTCCAAACTATGGCCCGCGGGCCACATCCGGCCCGCAGTGGGCTAACATCTGGCCTGCAGCCAGTGGGGCGGGACGGGATTCCCGCTGCCAAAAACACTCCCGGATCCGGAACCCCGCTGCTGACTCAGGATCCGGACGCAGGGACGGAAGCCACAGGCCGGACGTTTGCTGCCGCTCCGTGCGGTGTCTGATGGACCCATGGGAATCCCCGCCCTCTTTACCGGCCTATTGTCCAATCAGAGCTGCCGTCGTGTGACTGACAGTTCATTAAACGATTCAGCGATTGAGGCATCTGTTATCCAATTGCCTCTCTGCATTGACTGAGTGACAGCTGCTTTATCCAATCCGTAAGCTCCATCTGTCTGAAATGAGCGAGAACAATGACAATGATGGCAGCAATTCAGACCAATTCAGTTATGGAAGGAAAAAAGAAAAGAAAAGTGGACAGTGAGTGCCGGCTGTTTAATGAAGAATGGGGTGTAAAGTACTTCTTTGTACAAGCAGGTGATAAAGCCTTGTGTGTCATATGCAACAAAACTGTTGCAGTTTTGAAGGAGTACAATGTATGTCAGCACTATGAGACCAAACATGAACCAAGTTATTCCCAATTCACAGGAACACAGCGTTTGGAAAAATTTGAATCAATGCAACGCAGGTTGCTTTCCCAACAAGCTTTTTTTACGCAGAAGATAACTGAAAATGAAGCTTTAACCAGGGCCAGTTACAAACTAGCTTATGTGTTGGCTAAAGAGGAAAGCCATTCACTGATGGAGATCTCATCAAAGAGTGTATAATGGAAGCAGTGGAAGAGTTATGCCCAGAAAAAGCAAATCTGTTCAAAATCATCAGTCTTGCGCCAAATACTGTTGCTCGTAGAAGTGAGGATATAGGAAGCAATATATTTCATCAAATTGCAGACAAAGCAAGAAATTTTCAGTTGTATGCTCTTACACTTGATGAATCGACTGATGTGTGTGATACATCACAACTCCTAGTATTCATCCGTGGCGTCGACAGTGAATTTAATGTGACACAAGAATTAGCATCAGTGCATAGCATGCACAGCACAGTAACTGGAGAAGACATCTTCAAAGAATTGCAAAAAACTGTGTTAGAATATAACCTGGAGTGGAATAAACTGCATTGCGTGACAATTGATGGAGGAAAGTACCTGTCTGGGGTGAAGAAAGGTTTGGTTGGACAAATCACAAAAGCTTGTGAGGTTGGTGGATTCTCAAAGCCCAAGTTTCTGCATTGCATTATCCATCAACAAGCATTGTGCGGAAAATATGTGGATATGCCTTGCGTTCTGAAACCTGTTGTTTCAACAGTGAATTTCATTCGATCTCACGGGCTTAATCATCGCCAGTTCATTTATAAAATTTTGCCCCTGAAAATGTGTAAAATATACGATGTGGCCCTTGTACTGAAAAGTTTGGAGACCCCTGCTCTAAAGGACCAATGTTTACTTTAGCCAGTCTTTTTCATTTTATATATTTGTAGAAACTTTTGCTATCTGTTTTTATATTCTGAGCTAATTTACACTCATAATCCATCTTACTTTTCTTTATAGCTTTTTTCGTGGCTTTCTGTTGACCTTTAAAGATTTCCCAATCCTCTAGGTTCCCACTAATCTTTGCCACTTTGCATGCGTTTTCTTTCAATTTGATACCCTCCTTTATTTCCTTAGATACCCATGGCTGATTATCTCTTTTACTACAGGCCTTCCTTATCACTGGTATATACTTTTGCAGAGCACTGTGAAAGATCGCTTTGAAAGCCGTCCACTGTTCCTCAATTGTCCAACCATAAAGTTTTTGCTCCCAGTCTACCTTAGCCAATGCCTCCCTCATCCCTTTGTAGTGTCCTTTATTTAAGCACAAGACACTGGTTTTCACTGCCATATAGTCCAGGACTTTGGGGGGGAAAAAAAGCTTCAACTGGTGGGGCAGCTTCTGATTCATCCTGCCTCACCAGTCACTTAAAAACTCAGGAATCCGGGTGCTGTTTTTAAAGGCTGCCCCAGCTCACAGTGAGCAAACTTGTTCACCCTGACACTATCTGGGCATGGCCATGGAAGTGTCTATACAGTGCTGGGGATGAGCCGCCGCCCCCCCCCCCCCCCCCCCCCCCCCCCCCCAGCAGCGCTGTACTTACCTAAGCTCCCCTGGGAGGTCTGCATGAAGCTCCTGCCATCACACTGCTGTGGATGACGGGGGGGGGTTTGATTTCAGCATATAGGCTTGATAATGTTTTCAAGTGAGGTTCCCAATGTTGATCATCTGGACACGTCCCCGTAACTGGTGGGGGGGGGGGGGGGGGGGGGGGGGGGGGGGGGGACAATTGCTTCATGAGTTCAGATGATGTAAAATGCACTTTGCAGTTCCTGTCATATTTTCTGCTCCCGTCGCTGAACCCACACAACTCAAATGGGAGCAGAAAATCTCAGCCTGGGTCTCTGGATCGCTAAGCTAAAAGCATAACCACTAATCTACCATTCCTTCTTGAAACATTTTCTCAACTTCCTCCTGTGTTGGTCAAAGGTGATCACGCCATCACATCCTTCCCTCCTTACTCATTTTATTAATGACTTAGAGGAGGGGGCTGAAGGGTGGATCAGTAAATTTGCTGATAACACCAAGATTGGTGGAGTAGTGGATGAGGTGGAGGGCTGTTGTAGGCTGCAAAGAGACATAGATAGGATGCAAAATTGGGCTGAAAAATGGCAAATGGAGTTTAACCCTGATAAATGTGAGGTGATTCATTTTGGTAGGACTAATTTAAATGTGGATTACAGGGTCAAAGGTAGGGTTCTGAAGACTGTGGAGGAACAGAGAGATCTTGGGGTCCATATCCACAGATCTCTAAAGGTTGCCACTCAAGTGGATAGAGCCGTGAAGAAGGCCTAAAGTGTGTTAGCTTTTATTAACAGGGGGTTGGAGTTTAAGAGCCGTGGGGTTATGCTGCAACTGTACAGGACCTTGGTGAGACCCCATTTGGAATATTGTGTGCAGTTCTGGTCACCTCACTATAAGAAGGATGTGGAAGCGCTGGAAAGAGTGCAGAGGAGATTTACCAGGATGCTGCCTGGTTTGGAGGGTAGGTCTTATGAGGAAAGGTTGCGGGAGCTAGGGCTGTTCTCTCTGGAGCGGAGGAGGCTGAGGGGAGACTTAATAGAGGTTTATAAAATGATGAAGGGGATAGATAGAGTGAACGTTCAAAGACTATTTCCTCGGGTGGATGGAGCTATTACATGGGGGCATAACTATAGGGTTCATGGTGGGAGATACAGGAAGGATATCAGAGGTAGGTTCTTTACGCAGAGAGTGGTTGGGGTGTGGAATGGACTGCCTGCAGTGATAGTGGAGTCAGACACTTTAGGAACATTTAAGCGGTTATTGGATAGGCACATGGAGCACACCAGGATGATAGGGAGTGGGATAACTTGATTTTAGTTTCAGATAAAGCTCGGCACAACATCGTGGGCCGAAGGGCCTGTTCTGTGCTGTACTGTTCTATGTTCTATGTTACTCTCTCCTTGGTCTTTCTTCATTGTGTTCCAGGTAAAATCAGGGTCTCAATTGTACATTTATCATGAGCACTGACCCGTATATTCCATTTTCCAGCACTGGTTTCTGGCCAGAGATGGGAAACTAGTTATGAAGAAAGAGTTGAGACTGGGAACTATTTCCATGAATGCAGAGAAAGTTGAGAAGAGATTTAATGAAGTTATTTAGGTTAGCAAATGATTTAAAAGACTGAATGGAGAAGGTCTATTTTCTGTATTTAGAGCATCAGTAGCAGGATGGTCACAAATTTAAAGTTAAAAATTTAAGTTCATATATTTAAAACTCAGTGAGGAGAGAGGATAGGAGACACTTGTTTACAGAAAGGGCAGTCGCAGCATGGGATGCTTTGCCACAAGAGAGTGTTTGAGGCAGAGATCACTGTATCTTTTAAAAGGGAAGGGAATAAACATTTAAAGCAGGAGGAGATGCAAAACCAAGTGGAAAGTTAAGGTCAGTAGGATTGTTTTGAGTTGCTCTAGCAAAGAGTCAACATTACATCTGTGATGTAGTCCTCTATGATTCTTTGATATGAAGCTGCACTGGACTGGGGATATGTTAAGGTGAGCTTGATGGAGGAACATTCCGTTTTGGATTGCAGGATGCAGTGAGGGCAGGAATATCAAAGGGAAGCTCATTGAACAATTGCAATATCCCAAGCAGCCAGCTGAAGAACAGAATTTCCAAATGCCCTGAGCAAATCCCTCCAATGGTCCTCAGCAGCAGAAAGTTCATATCGCAGTCAGAACTGTACAGGAAGAGGGGGGGGGGGGGGGGGGTGTATACACTCGTGCAATCACATCCCTTTAAAACAGACCAAGTCCTTATTTTTCTCAGAGGCAGCTTCGCTTACTGATGTTCTGGAACTTCTCAGATTGTCCTTATCTGTAGTTTACAAATTCATTTTATTAGGTCCTTTTCCTTGTCTGATATTTTAGGGATTACTTGGGAATTCCCATTTGGGATTATAATTTTTCTGCAGTCAGTTTTTCTACTGACCTATATTTGCTTCTGCTCATTAACCACTTGATCAAAGAGCCAATGGTTAAAAACAAGATTTCAGTTGAGTGAGACTGAAAGCCCAGTAATATGTTTTAAACAGTCAACAGTCTACATTAGAAACACCCTGAAACCTCTTTGAAGATGCAACTTAAAGAATTTTTCCAATTTTGAATATTAGGAAATTAGACCGGTGAGCCTTACTTCTGTTGTGGGCAAAGGTTTGGAAAGGATTATAAGAGATAGGATTTATAATCATCTAGAAAGGAATAATTTGATTAGGGATAGTCAGCACGGTTCTGTGAAGGGTAGGTCGTGCCTCACAAACCTTATTGAGTTCTTTGAGAAGGTGACCAAAGAGGTGGATGAGGGTAAAGCAGTTGATGTGGTGCATATGGATTTCAGTAAAGCGTTTGATAAGGTTCCCCACGGTAAGCTATTGCAGAAGATACGGAGGCATGGGATTGAGGGTGATTTAGCGGTTTGGATCAGGAATTGGCTAGCTGTAAGAAGACAGAGGGTGGTGGTTGATGGGAAATGTTCATCCTGGAGTTCAGTTACTAGTGGTGTACCGCAAGGATCTGTTTTGGGGCCACTACTGTTTGTCATTTTTATAAATGACCTGGATGAGGGCATAGAAGGATGGGTTAGTAAATTTGCGGATGACACTAAAGTCGGTGGAGTTGTGGACAGTGTGGAAGGTTGTTGCAGGTTACAGAGAGACATAGATAAGCTGCAGAGCTGGGCTGAGAGGTGGCAAATGGAGTTCAATGCGGAAAAGTGTGAGGTGATTCACTTTGGAAGGAGTAACAGGATTACAGAGTACTGGGCTAATGGTAAGATACTTGGTAGTGGATGAGCAGAGAGATCTCGGTGTCCATGTGCATAGATCCCTGAAAGTTGGCACCCAGGTTGATAGGGTTGTTAAGAATGCGTACGGAGTGTTAGCTTTTATCAGTAGAGGGATTGAGTTTTCGGAGCCAGGAGGTCATGTTGCAGCTGTACAAAACTCTGGTGCGGCCGCACTTGGAGTATTGCATACAGTTCTGGTCGCCGCATTATAGGAAGGATGTGGAAGCATTGGAAAGGGTGCAGAGGAGATTTACCAGGATGTTGCCTGGTTTGGTGGGAAGCTCTTATGAGGAAAGGCTGAGGGACGTGAGGTTGTTTTCGCTAGAGAGAAGAAGGTTAAGAGGTGACTTAATAGAGGCATACAAGATGATCAGAGGATTAGACAGAGTGGATAGTGAGAGCCTTTTTCCTCAGATGGTGATAGCTAGCACGAGGGGACATAGCTTTAAATTGAGGGGTGATAGATATAGGACAGATGTCAGAGGTAGGTTCTTCACTCGGAGAGTAGTAAGGGCGTGGAATGCCCTGCCTGCAGCAGTAGTGGACTCGCCAGCATTAAAAGCATTTAAATGGTCATTGGATAAACATATGGATGATATTGGAATAGTGTAGGTTCGAGAGCTTTAGATTGGTTTCACTGGTCGGCGCAACATCAAGGGCCGAAGGGCCTGTACTGCGCTGTAATGTTCGATGTTCTATAAATATGAAAAACATCTCTGCCGCTTTTTAAATGAGATCATCTTCAAAAGTGTTATGTTGCTGTCTGGATATATAGGATCTCTAAAATGAGCTTCATATTGAAACCACTGCTCTTTAATTGTATCTTTTATTCATGCACCCATAGATGCTACTTCCTTATCCATTAACTGCATGTAATAACTTTACAAATTTATACAAACAGATACTGGCATTCTCTGCTGTTTGATGTACTTTTGTTAAGATAACAATGTGTAAACCACACATCTAAAGATATTACTTTTTAAATTATGTCTTGTCTTGATTCATTGTTTATTCCATTGTGCAGTACAAAGTCTGCAATCACTCAGATGACTATTGGTATCCTGTATCATAACTAAGACAATAGCAAAAGAAGTCACACCCAGAATGTAACAAAAGAAAACAGAGTTCACACATCTACTAAAGCACAAGCTGCCAAAAAAACAATTGCAGCAGAGACAGACAACTTCCCCCATAGAATTATTCTAATGCAGGGAGAAAAAAATGTGATGCATTGCTTCCATTGTTGTGTTTTACGTCAATGCAGAGTAGAAGGGAATACTCATGGTACAACAGCAGAGCGGCAGCACCATTGCTCTGTAGTACAGCAATAGGATGTGAATCCATTATCTGTCACACCACACAAGTGGATGCCTGGTATCCTTAGCCAAACCATTATGGGGGATCGTGCCCAGAAGCAAGATATAATCTCATATGGAAAGTTCATGGGGCCCCACACATCCCAGAGACAGATTCAAACCAGCTCCAGTGAGAGCTGAAAGCGGAATGTGCCATTTTGTGATGGTTTGTGACATTGAGAAAGAAGAAAGTGGAAGGGAACATGTTTTTTTTAATGTACAAAAAAGAGAGAGACCCACTGTGAAAATATGTGTACCTTCCAGTATTGGGCATAAATAGTACTTCAATGTTTGCTACAAAGTAAATGATACACTAACCACCGGAATTAAGGTCTCCATCAGGCCTTCTGTATTTTTTTTTACCAAGATATATTGCAAGGAAAAAGCACATTCTATTTGCATCAGATAGTAAGTTTAAGGTTGGAATCAGTGAAATTTAATCCTGAAGAAATATGCTATGGTCAGGTACACCTCGTAAATTGGTGAAATGCCACTCTGCACTGCAGGGTGCTGCTGTGCTTGCTGCTCTGTCCCAATGTATATTTATACAGTTGATGAAGTTATTGTACCGTGCTGTATAGAATCACAGAAACCCTACAGTGCAGAAAGAGGCCATTTGGCCCATCGAGTCTGCACCGACCACAATCCCACCCAGGCCCTACCCCCATATCCCTACATATTTTACCCGCATCTCAGGACACTAAGGGGCAATTTTAACATGGCCAATCAACCTAACCCACACATGTTTGGACTGTGGGAGGAAACCGGAGCACCCCCACGCAGACACAAGGAGAATGTGCAAACTCCACACAGACAATGACCCAAGCCGGGAATCGAACCCAGGTCCCTGGAGCTGTGAAGCAGCAGTGCTAACCACTGTGCTATCGTGCTGTTGTGCTCTGCTACTGCTTGAGCACAGACCAGTGATTGAACCTATGATAAGAACATAAGAAATAGGAGCAGGAGTAGGCCATCTGGCCCTTCGAGCCTGCCCCGCCATTCAACAAGATCATGGCTGATCTGAAGCGAATCAGTTTCACTTACCCGCCTGCTCCCCATATCCCCTAATTCCCTTATCGATCAGAAAACTATCTACCCGTGATTTAAACATATTCAACGAGGAAGCCTCCACCACTTCAATGGGCAGAGAATTCCAGAGATTCACTACCCTCTGAGAGAAGAAGTTCCCCCTCAACTCTGTTCTGAACCGGCCCCCCCTTATTTTGAGGCTGTGCCCTCTAGTTCTGGTTTCCCTTCTAAGTGGAAAGAATCTCTCCACCTCTACCCTATCCAGCCCCTTCATTATCTTATATGTCTCTATAAGATCACCCCTCATCCTTCTAAACTCCAACGAGTACAGACCCAATCTGTTTAATCTCTCCTCATAAGCTACACCCCTCATCTCCGGTATCAACCTGGTGAACCTTCTCTGCACTCCCTCCAAGGCCAATATATCCTTTCGCAAATAAGGGTACCAAAACTGCACACAGTACTCCAGTTGCGGCCTCACCAGTGCCTTGTACAGTTGCAGCAAGACCTCCCTGCTTTTATATTCTATCCCCCTCGCGATAAAGGCCAACATTCCATTCGCCTTCTTGATCACCTGCAGACTGAGTTTTTGCGATTCGTGCACAAGGACCCCCAGGTCCCTCTGCACAGTCGCACGATGTAATTTTTCTCTATTTAAATAATATTCCAATTTACTATTATTTCTTCCAAAGTGGATAACCTCACATTTGCTAACGTTATATTCCATCTGCCAGATCTTCACCCACTCGCTCAGCCTATCCAAATCTCTCTGCAGACTTTCCGCGTCCTCCACGCAATTCGCTTTCCCACTCACCTTCGTGTCATCAGCAAACTTGAATACCCTACATTCAGTCCCCTCCTCCAGATCATCTATGTAAATGGTAAACAATTAAGGCCCCAGCACTGATCCCTGCGGCACGCCACTGGTCACCAACTGCCAACCAGAAAAGCACCCATTTATCCCAACTCTCTGCTTCCTGTTAGATAGCCAATCCCCAATCCACGCCAACACCTTACCCCTAACTCCGTGTACCCCAATCTTCTGCAGCAACCTTTTGTGAGGCACCTTATCGAACGCCTTCTGGAAATCTAAAAACAGCACATCCACCGGTTCCCCTCTGTCAACCGCACTAGTGACATCTTCATAAAAGTCCAGTAGATTCGTCAATTCGTCGACTTTCCCTTCATGAATCCATGCTGCGTCTGCTTGATCGAACCATTCTTATTCAGGTGCTCTGTTATTTCCTCTTTAATAATGGACTCTAGCATCTTCCCAACTACGGACGTTAAGCTAACCGGCCTGTAGTTACCCGCCTTTTATCTACTTCCTTTTTTAAACAGCGGCGTAACAGTAGCTGTTTTCCAGTCAGCCGGCACTACCCCAGAGTCCAGCGAATTTTGATAAATTACTACTAACGCATCTGCTATTACCTCAGCCATTTCTTTCAGTACCCTGGGATGCATTCCATCCGGGCCCGGGGACTTGTCTACCTTCAGTCCTATTAGTCTACCAAGCACCACCTCCTTAGTAACAGTAATTGTATTAAGGACCTCCCCTCCCACCAACTCTCGATCTCTAATATTCGGCAAACTATTTGTGTCTTCCACCGTGAAGACCGACACAAAGAACTTATTTAAAGTCTCAGCCATTTCCTCGTTTTCCACTATTAAATCCCCCCTCTCATCTTCCAAGGGTCCAACATTCACTCTAGCCACTCTATTCCTTTTTATATACTTGTAAAAACTTTTACTATCATTTTTTATATTTTGAGCTAGTTTAGTTTCATAATCTATCTTTCCTTTCTTAATCGCTTTCTTAGTCGTTCTTTGTTTTTCTTTAAAGCTTTCCTAATCCACTAATTCTCCACTATTTTTGGCCACTCTGTACGCATCTGATTTTATTTTAATACTCTCCTTTATTTCCTTCGTTATCCACGTCCGGTTATCCTTTTTCTTACAGTCCTTCTTTATCACCGGAATATATTTTTGCTGAGTACTTAAAAAAATCTCCTTAAAAATCCTCCACTGTTCCTCAGCTGTCCTACCTACCAGTCTGCTCGCCCAGTCTACATTAGCCAATTCCACCCTCATCCTATCGTACTCCCCTCTGTTCAAGCAGAGGACACTGGTTTGGGACCCTACTTTCTCACCCTCCATCTGTATCAGAAATTCCACCATATTATGATCACTCATCCCAAGAGGATCCTTCACAAGAAGATCCTTAATCCTACCTGTCTCATTGCACAGAACCAGATCCAAGATAGCTCGCTCTCTCGTAGGTTCTGTAACATACTGTTCAATGAAACAATCCCGACAGCATTCCAAGAACTCTTCCTCAAGCCCTCCACGTCCAATTTGAGTCGACCAATCAATATGTAGGTTAAAATCCCCCATGATTATTGCCGTTCCACTTTTGCACGCATCCATTATTTGCTTGTTTATAGCCCTCCCCACCTCTAAGTTATTATTTGGGGGCCTATAGACCACGCTTACCAGTGTCTTTCTCCCCCTACTATTCCTTATCTCCACCCACAACGATTCCACGTTTTGCTCCTTAGAGCCTATGTCGTCTCTCACTACCGTCCTGATATTATCCTTTATTAACAAAGCTACCCCATCTCCTTTTTCTACCTGTCTATCCTTCCTAAATGCCTGATAACCCTGTATATTCAGTTCCCAGTCCCGGTCACCCTGCAACCACGTTTCTGTGATGGACACTAGATCATATTCATTTGTATGGATTTGTGCCATCAACTCATTTACTTTGTTTCGAATGCTTCGTGCATTCAGGCAAAGTGTCTTTATGCCAGCCTTTATCTGGACCCGGTTTGTTGAAGCGCTACTAACCTCCCAAGCCCTCTCCTCCTTTAGCTAGTTGTTTATTCACTATACTCCTGGCATTAGAGTAGACACCTCTCAATCCTATGGTCTGACCTCTCCCCTTCTCTGTCCCCAGTCCACCTGCCCTCTTGCACTGCCTATAACCCTTCTCTGTTTGCGAGCTACCTTCCTCACTCTCAGTCACGTCGCTTTGATCATCATTGTCTGTACGGCTCAGCATCAAAACATAAAGTGAATTTACCTATTAAGTCATTGTGGCATTTAAAATCATGCTCTTTGTTACAAGAACAACAATTTAAAGCACAGTATCCACTTCAAAATTGGACTAAGCAACATGGTTTTGCACACATTCAGATAAATAAAGTAAATAAAGAAAATTATTATGCAAAAACTTCTCACCTGAATATAGTGCTCAAGTCTCCCGGTAGTCTCAGCATCACCAGTAGGCCACACAGGGTGCACTACCTATGTTACCCTCTCCAAGGTGAGAAAACCCCTCTTTGCATGCCTCTAGCTCGAATAAAGGGGGGTCGTCCTCTGAAGCACATTGGTCCTGGAGGAGGAGGAAGTGGTGGTGGAGGAGGACCATACTATACAGCCACACTTTGGGCCCTATTTGCGCGAAATCGCGGTAAAGTCGGGCCTTTAACGCGATCTGCACCCGAATCCGAGCAGATCGCGGCTTTACCGACACCCGATTCGGGCACGGGTCCGGTCTTGATGTCAAAATATGGATGGGGGGATATATATTTTGAAATATTTTCCCAAATTTTTGACTGTCAGGTATTTAGTTCCTGCGATTATAATTTTGACATTATCTTCCAAAGGGAATTCCTCTAATTCTGTGCAATGTTCAGACGAAAACAAGATGAAAGAAAGGATCCAAGGCTGCTCCAGAGGCAGATTAGCTGCACCCAACGTTGCCCATGCAAATCACATTCATAAGTAGGGGCACATCTGCCATGGAATGTGAGAGAAGAGTTGCCAATACAAACTTCTTTTCACTATGGTTGATTTCCCAGATTTAGTAATCTCCTTGAATCTTATTTCCAACCAATTTCCACCACGGCGACAATTCTTCCAAGTTCACCACATGACTCTGAACATTTGAGCACCTGGCTCATGGCTACAGGGACATCAACAATCCAGTTACAGATTACAAATGTATTATACAGGTCACTAATTGCTCACTAGGACACTGTAGTTTAATTACCTTTCCCAGAGATAATTAGGCAGCACAAAGAAGATGCTACATTATTTTCAGTTTGTAAGATTCTCCCAAGTCCATCCTCCACCCTCTCTGCTCTCTCTGCTGTTTTTTTCTTTCGCGCCTGGGCGCACTGCTTCAGATTTTTTTTTGAACTGCGCATGCGCAGTTCAGAGCTCCGATCGTTCCGGCAGCGCTAAGCCCCGCCCACTGCACGGATCGGACCGGAGCCAGCAAAAAGCGTATGGGCGCGCTGCAAAGAGGATTCCGGGCTCGGATCTCTATTACGCCCAGATCCGGCCCTTAGACTCCAAATGGTAAAATAGGGCCCTTTGTGTCACTGTGTTGATTTGCTCTCACTGTCCTTCCTGTGAATCTGTACTGATCTTTTTTGCCCCCTTTATTGAGGTAAAACCACATTATATCATTTGTTTTTGTGAGTTTTTATTTTTCCTCATATTGGTGTAGTTCTGCAATATTTTGTTTATTTGCTGCCACTTGGTGTCCCCTCACATTAGCACTACTGTGCATTTTGTGTTTGTATGCTGCCATTCTATGCCTTTTGTACTGATCATTAGTCCCATCCTTGGCACTTTTAAATTGAATATTAGGAGGGAGACTATTCCCATTCAGACCTGTCTAACAATAATTTATCCAGTAAGGGAATAGACTATTGCACATTTCTTGCATAAACCATAAGAAATAGGAGTTAGGCCATAAGTCCTATTGAACCTGTTCCACCATTCAGTAAGATCAGGTACTTTTTCATCAAGTCCGCTTACCTATCTTATACCTGTATTCCTTGATTCTGATTAATGCACAAAAACCTATCCACCTCTGTCTTGAATATATTCATCAAGAGCATGCATAGCATCTGCAGTAGACAATCCCAAAGATTCACAACCCTCTAAGTGAAGAAATTTCTTCTCGTCTCCATGCTAAATGGCTAACCCCTTATCCTGAATCCATGACCCTAATTCTAGATTCTCCAGCCAGAGAAAACGGTCTTTCAGCATCGATCTTGTAAGCATTATGTATGTTTCAATGAAATCACTTCTTATTCTTCTATGTTTCAGAGAATATAGGCCTTGTCCATTCTATTTCTCCTTGTGGGATACCTTCCTGTCCCAGAAATCTAGTGAATCTTCATTGCACCCCCTCTAAGGCAACAATATCCTTCCTTAGGTAAGGAGGCCAGAATTGTGCACACAACTTCAGGTGTGGTCTTACCCTCATTGTACAATTGTAGAATGTATGCAAATAAAGAACCTGCTTTTACATAAGACACTTAACAACCTCAACAGATCCCAAAACACATCAGAACCATTTAGTTACTTTTGAAGTATAGTCACTGTCATAATGTAGAGAAAGATAGTGGTAAATTTGCACACGGCAAGATACCACAAACAGCAACAAGGTAAATGATCAGAAAATGTATTTATGGTGATGTTGATTGAGGGATAAAAGCTGACCAGGCAGGAACATAGAACATAGAACATTACAGCGCAGAACAGGCCCTTCGGCCCACGATGTTGCACCGACCAGTTAAAAAAAAAACTGTGACCCTCCAACCTAAACCAATTTCTTTTCGTCCATGAACCTATCTACGGATCTCTTAAACGCCCCCAAACTAGGCGCATTTACAACTGATGCTGGCAGGGCATTCCAATCCCTCACCACCCTCTGGGTAAAGAACCTACCCCTGACATCGGTTCTATAACTACCCCCCCTCAATTTAAAGCCATGCCCCCTCGTGCTGGATTTCTCCATCAGAGGAAAAAGGCTATCACTATCCACCCTATCTAAACCTCTAATCATCTTATATGTTTCAATAAGATCCCCTCTTAGCCGCCGCCTTTCCAGCGAAAACAATCCCAAATCCCTCAGCCTCTCCTCATAGGATCTCCCCTCCATACCAGGCAACATCCTGGTAAACCTCCTCTGCACCCTCTCCAAAGCCTCCACATCCTTCCTGTAATGTGGGGACCAGAACTGCACACAGTACTCCAAGTGCGGCCGCACCAGAGTTGTGTACAGTTGCAACATAACGCTACGACTCCTAAATTCAATCCCCTTACCAATAAACGCCAAGACACCATATGCCTTCTTAACAACCTTATCTACTTGATTCCCAACTTTCAGGGATCTATGCACACATACACCTAGATCCCTCTGCTCCTCCACACTATTCAAAGTCCTCCCGTTAGCCCTATACTCAACACATCTGTTATTCCTACCAAAGTGAATTACCTCACACTTCTCCGCATTAAACTCCATCCGCCACCTCTCGGCCCAACTTTGCAACCTGTCTAAGTCTTCCTGCAAACTACGACACCCTTCCTCACTGTCTACCACACCACCGACTTTGGTGTCATCAGCAAATTTGCTAATCCACCCAACTATACCCTCATCCAGATCATTAATAAATATTACAAACAGCAGTGGCCCCAAAACAGATCCCTGAGGTACACCACTTGTAACCGCACTCCATGATGAATATTTACTATCAACCACCACCCTCTGTTTCCTATCCGCTAGCCAATTCCTGATCCAATTTCCTAGATCACCCCCAATCCCATACATCTGCATTTTCTGCAGAAGCCTACCATGGTGAACCTTATCAAACGCCTTACTAAAATCCATATATACCACGTCCACTGCCTTGCCCCCATCCACCTCCTTGGTCACTTTCTCAAAAAACTCAATAAGGTTAGTAAGGCACGACCTACCTGCCACAAAACCATGCTGACTATCACCTATCAATTCATTACTCTCCAAATAACTATAAATCCTATCCCTTATAATTTTTTCCAACATCTTGCCGACAACAGAAGTGAGACTCACCGGTCTATAATTCCCGGGGAAGTCTCTGTTCCCCTTCTTAAACAATGGGACAACATTCGCTAACCTCCAATCTTCTGGTACTATACCAGAGGCCAACGACGACCTGAAGATCAGAGCCAGAGGCTCTGCAATCACTTCTCTTGCCTCCCAGAGAATCCTTGGATAAATCCCATCCGGACCAGGGGATTTATCTATTTTCAGACCCTCCAGAATATCCTGCACATCCTCCTTATCAACTGTAATACTGTCTATTCTACTCCCCTGCAACCCAGTGTCCTCCTCAGCTATATTCATGTCCCCTTGCGTGAACACCGAAGAGAAATATTGGTTCAATGCTTCACCAATCTCCTCCGGTTCCACACACAACTTCCCTCTGCCATCTATAACTGGCCCTAAACTTGCCCTAACCAACCTTCTGTTCTTGACATACCTATAGAACGCCTTAGGATTCTCTTTAACCCTATCCGCCAAAGTCTTCTCATGTCCCCTTTTAGCCCTTCTAAGCTCGCTCTTCAACTCCCTCTTAGCCAATCTAAAGCTTTCTAGTGCACTACCCGAGTGCTCACGTCTCATCTGAACATAAGCCTCCTTTTTCTTTTTAACCAACAAATAAACTTTTTTGGTGCACCACGGTTCCCTAGCCCTACCAATTCCTCCTTGCCTGACAGGGACATACCTATCACAGACTCGCAGTAGCTGCTCCTTGAAAAAACTCCACATGTCGGACGTTCCCAGTCCCTGTAATCTCCTAGTCCAACCTATGTTTCCTAATTCTCTCCTAATAGCCTCATAATTACCCTTCCCCCAGCTAAAACCACTGGCCCGAGGTTCATGCCTATCCCTTTCCATCACTAAGGTGAACGTAACCGAATTGTGGTCACTATCACCAAAATGCACACCAACTTCCAAGTCTAGCACCTGGTCTGGCTCATTTCCCAGCACCAGATCCAATATAGCCTCACCTCTAGTTGGCCTGTCTACATACTGAGTCAAAAAACCTTCCTGCACGCTTTGAACAAAAACTGACCCCTCTAACGAGCTAGAGCTATAACAATTCCAGTCAATATTAGTCAAGTTAAAATCCCCCATAACAATTGCCCTATTACTTTCACTCCTAAGCAGGATTGACTCCGCAATCCTTTCCTCAACCTCTCTAGAACTTTTAGGAGGTCTATAAAAGACTCCTAACAGGGTGACCTCTCCTCTCCTATTTCTAATCTCCGCCCATACTACCTCAACAGATAAGTCCTCATCAAACCTCCTCTCTGACACTGTGATACAATCTCTGACCAATAATGCTACCCCTCCCCCTCTTCTACCTCCTTCCCTACTTCGACTAAAACATTTGAACCCCGGGACCTGCAGCATCCATTCCTGCCCCTGCTCTATCCATGTCTCTGAAATAGCCACAACATCGAAGTCCCAGGTACTGATCCACGCTGCAAGTTCACCCACTTTATTGCGAATACTCCTGGCATTGAAGTATACACATTTCAAACCCTGCTCCACCCCACCTCTGCAATGCCGTGCATTGCAGTCCCCATCCATGCATCCCTCACTTTTAGCCCCACTACTCAGGATCCCTCCCCCCCCCCGAATCAGTTTAAACCTCCCTGCATGGCCTTAGCAAATTTACCCCCCAGGATATTGGTCCCCTTCTGATTAAGGTGTAGACCATCCTTCTCATAGAGGTCACACCTTCCCCAGTACGAGCCCCAATTGCTTAAGTACCTGAACCCCTCCCTCCTGCACCATCCCCTCAGCCATGAATTCAAACCTTCCCTCTCCCTATTCCTCTCTAAACTATCCCGTGGTACAGGCAAGAGTCCAGAGATAACCACTCTGTCAGTCTTGGCCTTTAGTTTCCACCCCAACTCCATAAATCCCTGCCTAATATCCCCTTCCCCTATCCTCCCTATGTCGTGTGTCCCCACATGTACAATAACTTGTGGTTTATCTCCCTCCCCCCTAAGAGTCCTGAATACCCTGTCAGACACATCCCGGACCCCAGCCCCTGGTAGGCAACACACCAACCCTGAGTCCCTACCTTTAGTTCCGACCCTCCTATCTGTCCCCTTAATTGTGGAGTCCCCAATCACAAGGCCCAGTCTTTTACAGCCCCTAACCACCTGAGCTTTCTCACTCGGCTCACCCCCAGAGATCTGCTCTCTATGCTCAGTTGATTCCTCCTCAACTGTAGCCTCCAGCACCGAAAACCTATTATGGAGGGGAACCGCCCCAGGGGATTGTCTTCCCGATTGCTTCTTACCCCTCCTCCTGGCATTGACCCAAGCCTCATTTCTAGGAGTTACTATTTCTCTATAACTCCTATCAACTTCCACCTCCGCCTCCCGAATTATGCGGAGTTCCTCTAACTCCCCCTCCATCTCCTTTACACGCTCCTCCAGAAGCTGCAATCTAATGCACTTCTTACAACTAAAATCTCCTGAAACACTACTGGATTTCCTCACCACATACATCCCACAGGAGATGCAGCATACTGCCTGAACTGCCATCCCTGAAGCCATTACCAGCAAGAAAAAAAGAAAACAAAAAACTTCCCCACACTTATAATTAGGTTAGAGGAGGATGGAAGGGTGGGATCCTCTACCAGTGTAGAGGATCGGGTATCTCCTCTGCACCAATTTATAGGGCTAGGGGCCCGAGAGAAAAAAAAACTACAGCTACCGGCAGGCTTCGCGATGCGGCCTTCCGGTTTCCGTTAATTACAAAAAACCTCCCGAAAATTAGACAAAAAAAACCCCAGAATTTACTCACAGTCCGCGCTCTCTCTCTCACCGCTCACAGTCTCCACCCCGCAGGTCCGCTCCCAGAGGAACACTGAGGCCGATACCCCGAGGCGAGTACTTATAAGGTAAGTGAGAGAAAAAAAAACTACAGCTACCGGCAGGCTTCGCGATGCGGCCTTCCGGTTTCCGTTAATTACAAAAAACCTCCCGAAAATTAGACAAAAAAAACCCAGAATTTACTCACAGTCCGCGCTCTCTCTCTCACCGCTCACAGTCTCCACCCCGCAGGTCCGCTCCCAGAGGAACACTGAGGCCGATACCCCGAGGCGAGTACTTATAAGGTAAGTGAGAGAAAAAAAAAAACTACAGCTACCGGCAGGCTTCGCGATGCGGCCTTCCGGTTTCCGTTAATTACAAAAAACCTCCCGAAAATTAGACAAAAAAAAAACCCAGAATTTACTCACAGTCCGCGCTCTCTCTCTCACCGCTCACAGTCTCCACCCCGCAGGTCCGCTCCCAGAGGAACACTGAGGCCGATACCCCGAGGCGAGTACTTATAAGGTAAGTGAGAGAAAAAAAAACTACAGCTACCGGCAGGCTTCGCGATGCGGCCTTCCGGTTTCCGTTAATTACAAAAAACCTCCCGAAAATTAGACAAAAAAAACCCAGAATTTACTCACAGTCCGCGCTCTCTCTCTCACCGCTCACAGTCTCCACCCCGCAGGTCCGCTCCCAGAGGAACACTGAGGCCGATACCCCGAGGCGAGTACTTATAAGGTAAGTGAGAGAAAAAAAAAAACTACAGCTACCGGCAGGCTTCGCGATGCGGCCTTCCGGTTTCCGTTAATTACAAAAAACCTCCCGAAAATTAGACAAAAAAAAAACCCAGAATTTACTCACAGTCCGCGCTCTCTCTCTCACCGCTCACAGTCTCCACCCCGCAGGTCCGCTCCCTTGTATCTGTGACTTTCAAGTAAGCCAAGAAAGTTAGACATAAGAATATAAATTTAAGTTGGTGAACAGTAAATTTAAAATGGATTAACTCAAGAATGTATTTTCTCGAATTCATATTTAATTCATTTTTTTTACTTATTTGTCAGGATGTGTTAAATGTTGGCAAAGCTGCATTTCTTTTTGCCCTGAAAAGATGTAAATCATTTACACATGCATCCACCTTCTGTGATAACAATGTGGTAGACAAAATGCGGCTAAAGGCTAAGATGGAAGCATGAGTGTATTAGTGAGATGACTTTGAGTAGACTATCTCCTTAAATAGACTTTTTTGCATCATTGACTGTTTCAAATTGACACTTCATCAGATATTCTGATGAAAATTCTCAACCTAAAACATTATCAAGTTTTCACACAAATTTAAGCTTCACATTTAGCTTAATAAACATGACCCAAGAGATACATTTGGCCTATTTTGAAAACAATGTTTTAGTTCCCTTTACCCTGGCATACACAATTGTCCAAAGTACATCTTGCACATAATACCAGTCCCCCCTCAGATTAGATATGTCATCAATTTACCTACAGTTCTGAACAGTTTAAAGCAGGAACATTTAAACTCAATAACAAATACTGTTTATTTTAAACCATCGTCAATAACTGATGCTGAACTAAAGGATTTCAATATCAGCTAACCTTTCAAATAAAAAGTCTGCGGAATACGTAGTAAAAGTACAGCAATCATCTATATCCAGGTAGTAAAATTACAATTTAAAAATCTGACTGTAGTAAAGAAGGTCGACACACGACAACGCAGAGTCGCTGAGCAGAGACTGATAGCCAAGTTCCGCACAAATGAGGACGGCCTCAACTGGAATCTTGGGTTCATGTCACACTATCTGTAACTCCCGCAACTTGCCTGGGCTTGCAAAATCTCACTAACTGTCCTGGCTGGAGACAACACATACCTCTTTAACCTGTGCTTAACCCTCTCTCCACTCACATTGTCTGTACCTTTCAGACTTGATTACCTGTAAAGACTCGCATTCCAACCATTATCTTGTAAATTGAGTTTGTGTCTATATATGCCGTTTGTCAACACAACTCCTCACTCACCTGAAGAAGGAGCGACACTTCGAAAGCTTGTGCTACCAAATAAACCTGTTGGACTTTAACCTGGTGTTGTGAGACTTCGTACTGTGCTTACCCCAGTCCAATGCCGGCATCTCCACATCATATCTAAGCTGAGACAGGAGAATTAGGTGCATTGGAGTTGTAACTTGAGTTTACTGTCTGCACATTAGACTCCACAAATACTGCATTTACTTGTGGTTTATTTAATTGTTCAATTTTTATTATTTGGGCTAATTTAATTTTAGATACAATTACAGTTCCATTCTTCCTAATCTAGATTGAACTGTGCCAGATCTGATTGCTGACAATGCCATGTGTGACTGAACTCTTTCTTCTGCCAATAACTTTTATGAAACTAAGGATTCCTCATGTAGATGATATTTGCAGCCAAGTGACGCTGGAAAAATAATGATGGACGGAACCACTCCAGACACTACAGAATTAATTTAACTATTTCAACCAATCTTCATAGAATAGTTTTCATAGAAACACATCTGCAGGATATAGTATTCTGAGGGTAAAATGGAGAAAAAGTCAGTGTGACATGCATAGAGTATGTTTTGAGGCTGACTAAGGCAAAGCTCATGTGAAGTGAAATAGTTTCATTACTTTTTAAATGCTGATTTTGTGGTGCCACAAAATCCTAAATATAGTATAATTGTTGAACAATAACTTTATGAGCTCTACGTTTAATTGTCTTTCCTAGAAAGCTGAAAAATGTAATAACCTGACTAAATTATAACAGTTGCCTTTGTAATAACTGCTCCCACCTCACACGATGCTATTCCACAAAGCTTCAGGGTAGCGCCTGTATTTTTATGATACCCCGGTACACATGGCTGTGTTTTGTTTTACAGGTCTTTGATTTTTCACTCGGCAAAGAAGACATGATATTTCTAAACTCACTGAAGAATACAAAGAAGCTGATTACACTGCATTATCCTTTATGGAAGGAACAGGAGTTCCAATCAGAACTGACTATTGTCCACTAAGTGCTTTGAGACACTGTTTCTGACTATGTTTACAGTGTATTGTATAAAAACATTGACACATTATTGAGGATTTCTATTTTCTTTGTTGTAATTCACTGTCCCAGTTGATTTGTTTTGTCCTTCCCAATGATGGAGCACTCCAGGAAAGTCACATGAGAGTCAGCTTTATGCCTTCACCCTAATGTCAAGCAATTTCTAATTTAAACCTAAATCTTAATTAATCCAACACCTTTCATTTTACTTTTTAACATTGAGAATTGAAGATTATTGCATTTCAGGCACTCAGTGCAATATCAGCATGCGATTTGTTTCTACTTTCCACTTCATTTCATCTTATTTTTAGTTACATATGCAAATCCCATGCTGCTTGGATCAGTACAAGCAAAGAATAATTGCAGCATTTATCCCAAACAATGGAGTGGTCTTTTGAGAAATTAAAAGTGAAATAAGAGACGCATGATCATTTTAAACAAATGTTAACCTGCCGTTCTGAGAGCCGAACTATGCAGCAGAGTGCAGAATGTTTAAATGCGACAAAGCCAAGTTTGTTACTATTTGTAATTTTTATCATAAAAATTTCAGGGACATGGCTCTGAGGCAAGCTTGAGAGTGTTTCCTAATCATCATTGAATGTACTTGAGCAAGCCATGTCAAAAACCAGTGTGCCTGTAAACAAAATCCTGGATTAATTACTTGAATTGTAAATGTTTATATTTAATTAAAATGTTTGACTTAACTAAATTATAGAATAGTTGCATCTGTTATCAAATGGGTTATACTAATTTTTTCATGAATACCTGGCTATGGCGAAAGAGCCATTGAACAATTCAGATAGTCACCTTTTCCAAAATCCAAAACTTTTAGGCAAATAGAACAGGGGTGGGAATTTAGCTTGGATTTTAATGTCTTCTCTTGCAATTGAAATTCATTCGCTATCTTACTAGTGTATTGTGGAGCTACAAAAATCTAAATGTATAATTGTTGAACAATTTTATGAGCTCTACGTTTAATTGTCTTTCCTTGGGTTACATTAAAAAGCTGAAAAGTGCGATAATCTTGTCTAAATTATAATAGTTGCTTTTGTAATAATAATTACTCCCACCTCACACAATGCTATTCCACAAACCTTCAGGGTAGTGTCTATATTTTTATGATGCACTGGTATACATGGCTGTGAGTACATCACTAAGTAAATGGGGGGGGGGGGAAATGTTTTAAAAACCAGACTTTCATGTTAGGTTTAAATTTTAGAAATTGACAACATTAGATTCATGTGATACTAAAATACAACAGCAAAGCATCAGTCTAAGTGACATCTGTATCCTGCAATGACAAATAGTCTCGACAGCTGGATCAATGCTGTCCTTACAACAAACAACGTGAGATTCTATTTATTTCTGTACTAGCTGCCTCTTCTATGATACAATCAGCACACAGTGCCAGGTCAGGATAGATTGGGGAATTGATGCTCACACGAACTTTATACTGGAATCCTGCTCTCCACTGTGACATCTGGAGAAGCTCACAAGTCTACCCATGGAAGTAGCAACAGTCAAGTAATTCTCATCAGCAAAGCTGGTTAACAGAGATATAGACTCATGGCCCTGAAAACGGAGTCCTGCTGATTGTTGAATGCTCAAATATTACTTCTCACATTTTCTTTGCAGAGTCTGCTAAGCACCATTTTTACATAGCACTAGAATGAGTTATGTACAGCTTTCAGAGTTAGAGATCAAGACAAAAGCTGCAACTGCAAGATTGGTGAGTCAGCATCTGAAATGGCTGCTACTACTGATAGTAGTTACTCCTGCCAGGAGATCTGTTGTCACGATATGTCACATTGATCTGTCTTGTGCCAGCCTCACACATCCTATCCAACTTATCTGAAATTGATGCTTTCATATCTCGGGTGGAATCACTCATCAAAGTCCTTTGAAGCAATTATTTTTCCCTTATCTTTGAACTTTAAATGAATGGATTGCATCTGTAACTGTAGTAAATATAAATGTGTTAGAAACTGCAGAATCCTCAGTTAGCGGTTTAAAATGAGCTCTACTCTTCCAGGTGTGTTTGAATATTGCTCAAAAGCTGCATTTATCTGCACTAAAAGTTGAATTCCATGCACACAATTGTGTTTTAGGGATCGCTACGATAAATCTAAATTGTTGGTTATTAGAATATTTACCCTTTCCAATACCAGGATCCAGTGCTTGATACAGGAAGTGAAAATGTTGGTACAACACAATGTGGAGTGAAGTTTTGGGCCTTGGATCGTAGAGATGCATCTGAGTTTCCAATTAAGTTGCACTGTTGGGCATAGAATAAGGAACTTAACTGTATTTCTAACATTTGCCAAACTTGATCTGAGGTGTTTGATAAAGGCACTGTAACTGACATGAAAATACTTAATGGGAATAAAATGAATGTTTCAATCCTATCTCTACAAGAGCAAAAACCAAAAGAGAAAACGCTGGAAAATCTCAGCAGATCTGGCAGCATCTGTAAGGAGAGAAAAGAGCTGACGTTTTGAGTCCAGATGACCCTTTGTAAAAGCTAAAAGGCAATGAAAATGGGAGATATTTATACTGCAGGTTGAGGGAATGAAAGATGAGTCATAGCCATAGAAACCATGGGAAAAGACTGCTAATAGCTGTCCACAGAGAGAATAAAGTGTGTGAATGGCCAAATGGTAGAGCAGCTGTAAACTGTGACAGATGGAGATGTTGCGGGGGATGGGGGATGGGACAGAGGTAGAATGTAGAGAAGAGGAAGCGAGGGGAGAAAAGGTAAGGGAACGGGAATGAAGTAGGGGGAAAGAGTGGGGGAGGGAAGAAAAATGAAGAAAGGCAATAAAGAAATAAAAGGTAGAGAACAGTAAACAATTAAATGAAATAGAATGAAAACAAAGGGGGCCGAGGTGGGGTAGAGCAAATCATCTGAAGTTGTTGAATTTGATGTTGAGACTGGAAGACTGTAATGTGCCCAGCCGGAAGATGAGATGCTGTTCCTCCAGTTTGCTTTGAGCTTCACTGGAACATTGCAGCAAGCCAAGGACAGACATGTGGGCATGGGAGCAGGATCAATGTGTTAAAATGACAAGCAACCGGAAGGTCAGGGTCCTGATTGCGCATAGACGAAGGTGCTCAGCAAAGCGATCACCCAGTCTATGCTTGGTCTCTCCGATATAGAGGAGACCACATTGGGAGCAGCGAATACAATAGACCAAATTGAAAGAGGTGCAGTGAAACGCTGCTTAACCTGGAATGAATGTTTTGGACCTTGGATGGTGAGCATGGAAGAGGTAAAGGGACAGGTGTTATACCTTCTGCGATTGCATGGGAAGATGCCATGAGTAACGGGAGAGATGTTGGGTATAGTGGAGGAGTTGAACTAGATTATCCCAGAGGGAACGGTCTCTGGGGAATGCTGACAGGGAGTGAAGGGAAGATGTGCTTGGTGGTTGCATCACGCTGAGTTGGTGAAATATAAAAGCAGACCTGATTTTATTAAAGTTACAATGTCTTTCTTCCAATACGTTGCCAAATTGATATTTTTAATTCTAGTTAGAACACATGCAGGAATTATACCTTTGCTATTACCCCTGTGGTTTAAGCTCAAAAATCAAACAGCACAAGTTCAAGAAAAAGAAAATATATTTTTTTCAAAATTAATCCAAATTTCAATTAATTTTTTCTTGTTTTCTTCAGAATAACAATGCACCCTCCAATGCCTTTCGCTTGGGTCTATTGATTACATAATTACAAAGGAAATAACCCAGAGAAGAATGTCGCTAGAGTGCCCATAATAGGGAATCCAGCAGGAAAGCTACTGTATCCCATATACTATTCATTGACTTCCCAAATTTTATTTTCTATAAACTACAATTTATCCAAAATTTTGTCATTTGTATCCTACCCCTCACTAAGTTTCACTTCCCTGTCACCCCATTCTCACCACCACCTGTTGGCTCTCCATCCCACAATTGATTGAATTCAATATCCGGATACTTCATAAGTCTTTCCAATTTGAATTTGCCACCTTTGCAACCACCTCTAGTCCTTTGTGCTGGTGTGCACCCTTCACAATTCTGACTCTCGTGTCCTTTGAATCCCATTCAACTGTGACACCATGATCATTTAACTACATTGATTCAATTATAAAACAGAACTTTGAAGGAAAGGATTGTAAAGGGGGAAACCCTGTAATGAATGGTAACACGCCCATGTTAATTGCAGAAAGTCAGGCTTCACTGATCTGTCGAACTGTAAGACATGAGTTGTGTTATCTTCCCACAGAATATATTGAAGCATTTTGTGAGGCACTAATTTAAGCTTGAACCGTTTTTTGCATTCTGTAATTGATATGGAAACTGAAACTACTGTTATTGGGCCCTCCAGAACTTCCTCTTTCAGGTGCTAATAGGTGACATGTTGTTCAATAACATGTTCACTGAAGCTGGCACAACAGGTGCAATTGGCAAAATTGGCTTCTCATGGTTACAGTTCAGTAAATCTGAGACTGAAAAATCTGAGAAAATCTGGAACACCAGAGAAGAAGGGGGGATCAGAATATTGAATTTGATGATCAAAATGAATGGTGGAGCAGGCTCGAAAGACCAAATGGCCTACTCCTGTTTCAAGTTTCTATGTAACAATTTTTTGATTTTTGATTTGATTTATTATCGTCACATGTATTAGTATACAATGAAAAGTATTGCTTCTTGAACGCTATACAAACAAAGCATACAGTTCATAGAGAAGGAAATGAGACTGCAGAATGTTGTGTTACAGTCGTAGCTAAGGTAAAGAAAGATCAACTTAATGCGAGGTAAGTCCATTCAAAAGTCTGATGGCAGCAGAGAAGAAGCTGTTCTTGAGTTGGTTGTTATGTAACCTCAGACTTTTGTATCTTTTTCCCGATGGAAGAAGGTGGAAGAGAGTATGTCCAGGATGCACCAAATCTATAAGAGATTGAATTAAAGCATTGTTAGAGAGTTGAAAAGAAATGGAAGTTTTAGAAGCATAGAGCGAGAGTAAAAGATAAAATTAGAAGGTGCTTTACTTGCAGCTGACTGATGACCCTTCAGGGAGGTGCCTTTAACCCAATTTATTTAAGTGATGCTGCTAGCCATGAACTGAGTTTAAGAACAGTGGGAATTGGAGGTGCTAAAATTAGCACTAGTTATCTATTTGTTAATTTGTGTTGTTATGCAGCATAATTGTCACAAAAGCTATCAGGGCTGAATCAAATCCATTGTTTTACTAGCTTCCACAGTATCTAGAGCTTTATGTATCAGAAAAGTTTGAGGCCCTAAATGATCTCACCAGAGCTGATAAAGCTCCTATGCAATATTAGCTGATATTAGTGCTTCACCATATTATCTAATATATCAATTCCTATGTGGTATTAGCCAGTATAGTACTATATTACTGCTTGCTTGGTTTAGTTGATGCTATAGACATATGCAAAACTTTGAAAAACTGGCCAAATTTGCTCAAATAATGCATTTTGTAAAGTTGGTTCTACATTGTAGCTGGCACATGCAATGTTGCATGCTTAGTCTATGAACCTGGCGCCTGTACAGTGTAATATAATTGTATGGGCTAAATTTTATGCCAATAGAGCAAAAGCATTTAGTAATAAATACTTGCTGCATTATTTTTTTTAAGTTTATTTATTAGTGTCACAAGTAGGCTTACATTTACACTACAATGAAGTTACTGTGAAAATCCCCTGGTCGTCACACTCCCCACCTGTTCGGGTACACTGAGGGAGAATTTAGCATGGCCGATGTCCCTACCAGTACATCTTTTAGACTGGGAGGAAACCAGAGTGCCCAGAGGAAACCCACGTAGACACAGAGAGAACGTGCAGGTCCACAGTGACAGTGACCCAAACGGGGAATCAAACCTAGGTCCCTGGTGCTCTGAGGCAGCAGTGCTAACCACTGCCCATGTTGCTGGCACTGATGAAATAGTACATTCATTCCATCCTTATGGATGAATCAGAGCTTTCTCTAATTGAAGATTGGGAAAACTGAAATCATCTGATTTAGCTCCTAATCAAAATTCTATACCCTTGTACCTGACTTTATCACATCCCAGCTGCTTGCCAATCGATCCCAAGACTTTGATTTTCTGTTCAATCCTGAGCTAAGTTTTAAATCCCATGTCCTCTCTGTCGTTAAAATCATTTTCTGTGCTTTTATAACATCCCGAAGTCTCTTCCATTACCTTCCACCCATTACTGCCGAAACTCATCCAGCTTTTTGTCTTGCAGATTTGATACCCGCAATGCCCTCCTCAACAGCCACCCAAACCTTCTACTCAAACACCAGTGTGTTCAAAACTCCACTGCTGCACCAAGCCCTGCTGGCCTATTGCTTCCATGAATGGACATCTTCCTGTCTCTCCAATCCTACATCTTTTACCAATGGTTTTCAGTCTCAGGCTTCCTTTGCTTCTTACTCCACTGTTGGTCACAGAGTTTAATTGACTCACTCAAACCTCTCCAATTTCAAAAACCTTTTACTTAAACTATGCTTTCACTCATCATCTGTTTCTCCCGTGTGAAATGAGTGAAGATTTTTATTGAAAGTGCAACAAAAAATTTGGTTGCAGTAAAACATTTGGCATAGTCAGTCCTATACCCTTCATACAGTGCATCTGACAGTCAACCACCATGTGATTGGTGTAGTGCAGTTGGCCCTATTCTACTGAGCTTCTCATTTACAACCCCTCTGGGGTTTTCTACATCGAATTGAAAAGGTTATCTTTAGGTTATTTCTGGACAGCCTCATCTTGTTAACAGACCTTATATCAAAGAAAAGGGAAGAAAAATGCATCCCATGAGACTGGGCTGGCTTTGCGGTTTTTGGCAGGTTCTCTCCCATTCTCTTTCCCTTATCAAAATTAAATCACTGCCCGCCTTCAAAACGTTTCTAATTTGGTGATTTATAGTCAATATTTTGAGTTGCAACCAAGTGCGGCAGTTAATTTTAATATTCGGCCTTGTATAAATGCAGGTAAGATTCCTTTTATAACTGCTGGTCTCCCATATTCTGCCCTAGGTAAACTTGACGTCATCCAAAACTCTGCTGCCCATGTTGTAACTTGCATCAAGTCTCATTCCCTTATCACTCTTGTGCTCACTGACCTACATCAGCTCCCAGTCAAGCAGAACCTCAATTTTTAAATTCTCAACCCCTTTATTTTCAAATTCTTCCGAAACCTCACCCTCTGTAATATCCTTCAGGCCACAACTTTCCAAGATATCTTTGCTCCTCTAATTCTAACCCCTTGAGAGCATCCTCAAATTTAATCGTTTGACCATCCGTGGCTGCACCTTCAGTCGCTTAAGGCCTAAATTCTTGGAATACCCTCCCTAAAACTCTCTGCCACTCCACTTCATGTGATTTAACATTTCCTTTTAAAAATATATTTTTATTGAAGATTTTCCCCCATTTTTGCAAACAATGCAACAAACCCTCCAGAATTAATACTACAGCATAATCATTTTTCCACAAATACATATAAAAAAGACACACGAGCACCAACGCAGTTGGTTCAGATTATTCATTGCAAATGGCCCCTCCAAAGATAACAAACAATTGGGGAATAGCAGGATAAAGCCATGGATACATGGCGTAACAGTCCACACACTTGCCTACAGGATCAGCCAAGGAGAATATAAGTTATTGACACAATTATAGAAAAGGCTTGTCAGCCAAAGATTCTCGCACCACACTTTGGTGTGCAACAAAGCATACTTCCCTCCTCTTCAGCCACACTGGAGGTGCTATATATAAAAACAATGACTTTTACCAGGATATGTGCTCTGTCTGTACCTTTATAGGAGTCTGTCATAGATTCTTTGACACCAACGTAACAAAAATACAGAAAAAGAAACCTCACAACACCAGTAGTTCTAAGGGGGTTTTCCTCACCAGCTGTAAGGACTCGTTGGGTCATACCCAACCTCTACACCAAACCGCCCACCCACCTCCCACAGTGGCGCTTCTCATTTTAGTCATTATAAGAGTAAAGGATACCATATAGTATATACCACTATTATAAATACAATGATTATAATGAAAAACTGATAAATATCACACAGCCCTAGCTCCATACAGCCTACCCAGTGCGTTCCCAACACTCTCAAGCTTTTCAAGCCTATTAAACCATTAAGATTCAATTTTGACACAGGACCAGAAGCAATAGGTAGTCCCCCATGCCATAACGAGGATATAGTGGAATCAAATCTGTGTCTTAAACTTAGAGTAATTAAAGGAACACGCTGAGGGGTGCATTCCATATAAACAAATGGATGTTCCTGGTTTTCAACGGATAACAGGCGAGTTTCACCTCAGTGCTCATAAACTAGATCAGCCTGTCAACATGATAAATAAGTTCATTAAATCAAAAAAGAAGTGTAACAACAAGGGATAAAGTCCAGAGTTAGCGATGACCCGCAGATTATGACTCCAAATTATTGCCATCTGCGGAATTTAGAGAGGCCAAAGCCTTCGTAGGATTGTCGAACAGCCTTAAGGATGCATCAGATGTCACCCTTAGGATAGCAGGATAAAGCAGGGCAAAATGCATTCAGGTAGCTTTCAAATGCTTTACAGCTTCATCAAAACTTCTGTGACCAAAGCCATGAAAACGCACAATTCCCAGCCAGTGGTCAAGCCTCAAAACAGTATACAACGTGCCCCTTCAAGGTTAGCTTTCATGTCGAGATTTTAAAAAACATGATAGTCAGTTCGCCAAATAAAAATTTATCTCTTCCCTCAGTTGCTACTGAAGAGCCAGTCACACAGACTCTGTTCCTCTGGCCCTAACTCTCTGGATCAATTGGCATCTGACATACCATGTCGCTGATTTTCCAAGGATTGAAAGTGGGCCTCAACTGAAGAAACTGCATTCTCTACAATAAGGATTCTTTCCCCTGCCTCCTCAAGCTTCCTCTCAGTGCAGTACAGCAGTATGAGCACTGAAATCCTGAGTCAAAAAGCTGTCTGTCATCTATAACCTGAATCATATTGGCAGTCATCATCTACGATGCTTTCGATGTCGCTGTGTCAAGAGTCCACTCACTGACCAAATTGTCATATTGAGGGCTCAGCTCCACCCCAGCTGCCTACTTCTTTCCATTGAGGAGCTTCATGACTCCGCATTTTGTCCCAAATCTTAACCAGAAGTCTTCCAGGGTCATAGTGCAGAGTTTTCACTCCAGGATTAGGTACTTATGGGCTATACATCAGGATAAATGAAAGGATTAAACGATGAATAGCACCAGAGTTCATGGAAAGGCTGTTGTTCCCGTGCTCATATCGTGTGACCCCCCCCATCCCCCCACCCCCAGAGTAATATTTTGTTTTATAATGCTCCTGTGAAGCACCTCAGGACATTTCATTTTATTAAATATAAATTGTTGTTGTTGCTGAGAATCCTATAGCCTCACCCCAGGCACCACCACCAAGTTTTATCATTAACTGGAGATCTCTTTTATGCTTAAATACAAAATACTAATGAATGGACAATGGAATGATGGAATGCATGTGGATTTCTATCGGAAATGCATATATGAGCTGGCAATATCGTCAAACAATCAGAGACACCCACAGTAATGACCCATTGACCCTTTACAGACAGCCACTGAGTCACTTAGCTGGCATATATCTCTCCACAACACTAACGCAGTTGTGAAGTGAATCTACAATTGGAGAAAATAATGGCTGTACAGTTCTCATCATTACTGTAATAGAGTATTAGAAGATAGCTTTGATATTCATAAAAGAGTTCCAAATAATCAGAGAATGAGGCGTGTTTAAGGGTATGCAATGTCAGAGAATAAGGCATGTATGGAAACACCAGAGTATATCATTCAGGATGAAGTGAAGAAATGTGCTGCAGGAAGCAGTTTACCAGGGATGATACATGCCTCGTGCAGGAATGATTAGTTTCCAGAGTGCAAAGGATTTGGCAGGAGATGAAGCAAATGACTGGACACATTGCAAAGGCCAACAACATATACATAGCATCTTTAATATAAAATGTCTCAAGGCACTTCACTGGCGCATTGTAAAGCAGAATTTGACATGAAGCCATATAAGGAAGGTTGGTCAAAGACAAAGAGCACCTTATAGAAAGAGAGTTGGAGAGATTTAAGGAGGAAAGAACTTGGGAGCGTGGCAGCTGAAGGCATCGCCACCAATGGTGCAGCAATCAAAATCGGAAATGCTCAGGGGGCCAGGATTAGAGCTTTGCAGATATTTTGGAAGGTTGTGTGGAAATGACAGAGATAGGGAGGGGCAAGGCCATGGAGGGATTTGAAAACAAGGATCAGAATTTTAAAATTGAGGCATTGCTTAACTGGGAGTTAATGTAGGTCAGTGAGCACAAGGGTGATGAGTGTTCAGGACTTGGCATCAATAAGGACGCAGGCAGCAGAGATTTTGATTACCGCAAGTTTACCAAGGGCAGGATATGGGATGCCAGCCAAGAATGCATTGGAATAATTGAGGTAACAAAGGCATGAGTGAGGATTTCAGCAGCAGAAAAGCGGAGAAGGGGCAGAGTCGAGTATTATTGCAGAGATTGGAAACAGGCATTAAAGAGATTGTTCTTGTATATAGTCAGAAGCTCATCTTGGGGTCAAGTATGTCACCAAGATTGTGGACGTTTTGGTTCAGCAAATTGCCAGGGAGAAGAATGAAGCCAGCCGCTAGAGAATGGAGTTTGTAGCAGAGAACAAAGACAGTGATTTTGGGCTTCCCAATATTTAGTTGGAGGAAATGTCTGCTCGTGCACCACTGGAATTCAGATAAACAGTCTGATGATTGCGGTATTCAGTTCCATCTGCAATTCCTATGATAATGAACCAATCAATACCTATATGCTATTAGCCATGAGCGACATCCAGGCCTGGGATAATAAGTGGCAAATAGCATTCAGGCCACACAAATGCCAGACAATGATAATTTCAACAAAAGACAGCCCAACCTTCTTGTCTTCACATTCAATGGCATCAGCATCACCAAATCCTCCATAATCAACATCCTCAGGGTTCCCACTGGTCAACTGCACCAGCCAGGTAAATGCCAAAGCTACTAGATCAGGTCAGAGACTGGGTTTTCTATGGTGAATAACTCCCCCTTAACCAAATTGTCAGAATACTTTTACCACATGGGCTACAATTCATCAGCATCTTCTCGAAGAGACTTGGGGAGCGGGCAATAAATGTTGGCCTTACCAACAATGCCCATAAGCCGAGAATTTTTTTATCATTTACAGTGATGGAATAAGTAATTATTTTTTTCTTAAGTCACACAACAGCGAGAAGTACAGAATGTTCACTGTATCTCAAAAGCTGAGCAGAAATATAATACACTGAAGGACCATGTGGCAGGTTAAACTACAAGTTGTATCATCAGATTCTATTTAACTTTCAGCAGTACTTCGACACTTTCTGGAACCAAAATAACGAAGATATTTAATATGTTTTCAATGAGTCATTTTCAAAATCTTTAAATACAGGCTCAGCAATCTGAATTGGAGGACTCATTTTCCTTTGTTAAATATTGGTCTCATTGCAGTGATATAGAACTACGCTCAAATATGAACTAAAGATATGCAAAGATAGACCTGATCGAGGCAATTTCTTACATCTCAAGTTAAAAACATGATGTTGGAAAATGTTCATGTTCCTCGTTAATGAGCACAGACATCTGGAGTTGCTAATGCTCTCGATAACGAAACCCAGCTAGCTGGCGTCAAACATGGTTAATTTGCGATGACTACATATGTAAACTCATGTTTGGCATCTCTCTGACAGAAACTACAAAGGAAGTCAACTTTGTTATTCATGGCAGAGGTGTGTAAGATTTTTCTCAGCCAGCTGTGTATCTCAAGTTGCTAATTCCAGCCCATTTTGGAGCTCTGGTAACTATGTGGCTAAAGACAACCTAAAACTCTAAGAGGGCAGATAAGCAAATAAACATCAAATCAAATTGGACTGAGCTGTCTGGGTGTTAAGATCCAGGTGCCAGAGATCAAGGCCATATGTGGTCCTGGGGCAACAGGCTGGCGATCTCAGCTTCAAACAATGGCAGCATTTGGATATCTACAGTTCAAAATCTACTGGTGCAAAAAGTGAAATTTTTGGTTGAAATTTAAGATTTAATGTCTTAAGGCAGAAATAGATATTTTCTTTAGTCCTCCCACATCAATACAAAGATAAATGAAACACCTCCAGAAAGCAATTAATAAAACCATATTAAAAACTTCCATTCTTTACCCAGTCAGAATTTAAGATTATAAAAAGCTAAACATAGATATACTTTATAACAGGACACATTATGGAGCCCAAATTCTGCACACTCACTTCGGTGACTCTGGCTTGAAAATTAACCTGTGTGATGATATTGTGCTATTAATATATTTTATATGTAAGGGGGACTGCTTTAAGATGCAGTGTTTTGTTATAAGCAGTCAGTTTGTCTGGAGGGAATGCAGCAGATGTTGAAAAGCAGGATAATTACTCATTTTAGCCATGTAAGTGTTCACTTAGCAGAAACTTAATGGGGTATTTTTTTGATTAAAGTAATAAGGTGAGTAAGGTATGGAGGGACAGAGTCATGTGATTCAGAAATGGGAGGAGTTAGGCTTGTAGAAGAAAAGCAATTTATTTTCATTTTAAAAGAAAGTAGTTGCTGGAGAGGGCTGGTTAAAGATAGCAGACTACAAGCAGCTCTCTCTCTCTCTGAAAGTTCCTAGTCTTTTAACCCAAGTCAGAGCAAAGATATTTGTTTGCTAACTGTTTTTTAAAAATTATTTTGAAAAGGACTCTGTAAAAATATATTAAATATCTTTGTTATTTTGTTATTTGGGTTTAAGTCTATAAGAGAAATATTGCTTGATTGGAACTGAATAGTGATAAGTTAGCGAATAAGAGTTGTTTCTTTTCATGTTTAAAGATTGTTCAATGGTCAAGAGTTAAACTATTCCATTTTGTTTGAGTTACAATTAAGCTGTGTTATGAATAACGCTTGTTTCGATAAAAAAAGATGCCTAATTTATCAGTGAAATCACTCCTGGGTGAAGCACCCTTTCTTCACATTTATGCCAAAATAGAAAGATTGTTGGGGTCTAGTCTGGCTTCACAATATGTCTTGGGGTTTCTGATCCAGCACCCTAATACCTGGCACAACAGATTGTATCAAACAGTGACCTGTCTCTTTACTTATGGCAATTGAAGCTGAGTCATCACAGGACCAGCAGCTGGAGCAAGGGTGCTATGTCTCACACAAGTGGTGTAATGAATGAATAGTTTGCATGCCAGTCTGTCACGGGGATCACTGTTACACAAACCATAGATATGGCTTCAACATTGCTCATGAATCCTTCCACTGCTGCAATGGAGGTTTAATAATATCTAAACAAACTATCACAGTTGCAGTCCATTGCCCAGACAATCATTAAAGGGGAACACATTTTAGGCCCACTGCTTGCACTTAAATCTGTCTTTTGGAAGCAACAATAAATCAAGGTTTTTCTTTTCTTTTCAGCTCAGTGTATAAGATTCCAGAGCACTTTTAGAACATGAGCTGGAGAGTTCTCCTAGTGTCATGGACAATATTTCTTCTCAAATCAATTCCATTTCAATCCATAGATTGACTATTCACTGCTGTTTGTGGGATTGTACAAATTCATTGCCATGTTCGCAACACTAACAGTGACTGTGCATCAAAAGTAGTTCATTGGCAGTGAAGCACTTTGGGGCAGGGTGTCAAAGAATATATGTAAATGAAAATTCTTACTCTTCCTTGATCATTGGGTGTTCCTGAGGTGACGCAGCCCAACAATAGCCCTCATGACAGGAGGAGAAACTCTATCTCTCACCTGCACAAGTGAATATCCTGCAAAGTCTCAAGCTCAGGTCAAGTGTTTCTGCACCAAGGCCTGTCACAAGAACTAGTATTAGAGAAACATTTATGCAGTGCCTATCATGGCCTCAGGTCATCCCAAAGTATTTTACAGTCAATTAAGTACTTTGAAGTGTAGTCAATGTTATAATGTAGGAGTTTATTTTATTCATTCATGGGATGTGGGTGTCGCTGGCTGGGCCAGCATTTATTACCCATTCCTGAAGGCATTTAAGAGTCAACCACATTGCTGTGTATCCTGAGTCATATGTAGGCCAGACCAAGTAAGGACAACAGATTTCCTTCCCTAAAGGACATTAGTGAATCAGATTTGTTTACGGCAATCAACAATGGTTTCATGTCATCAGTAGACTTTAATTCCAGATTTTTATTGAATTCAAATTTCATCCTTTGCCACGGTGGGATCTGAACCCAGGTCCCTAGAGCATTAGCCTGGGTCTCTGGCTTACCAGTCCAGCGACAATATCACTACACCACCACCTCCGCTTGAGATAGGACCCAAGTACAACAATTAATGAGCAGAGAAAACCTGTTTGTGATCTTGGTTGAAAAATAAATATTGGCCAATATACTAGGAGAACCTCCCAGCTCTTGTTCAAATAATGGCATGGGCTCTTTCACATCCACATCCGAGGGCAGATAGGGACTCGGCTTAACATGGCATCTGAAAAAAGGCACTTCATGGCTTATAGTTTCACATTGTGAGAGACTTGATCACACAAACTTCTGACTCTGAGATAAGATCGAGAGTAACCACTGTACCATAGATGATGCCTAAGTCACTAGGTAAGCTATGCTTGACAGGACGGTAGCACAGTGATAATGTTGGTGATGCAGAGGTTTGAGTCAATGACCTGGAGGCACGATTTCAAATCAAGCTATGGCAGGTGGGGAATTTAAATACAATTAGTTAATTAAAAATCTAGAACAAAAAGCTGCTGTTGTTTATGATGATCATGAAATTACCAGATTGTTCTAAAAACTTAACTGGTTCACAAAACTCCTGTCCTTACCCAGTCTGGCCTGCATATGACTCCAGACCCACAGGCTCTTAACTGCTCTTGTAAATGGCCTAGCGATCCACTCAATAGAATCATACTGCTGCAGGAATGTTTAATAAGAATAAAACCAAATGAACCACTCTGCATTGGCCTAAACACAGGAAGCAACAAAGGCAAACCCTTCCTGTTCAACAATGCAAAGTTCTACTTGCTAACAATTGGGACTTTTGCCAACATTGGGAGCGGTATTCACAGATGAGTCAAGCAACAACCTGACACAATCATACTCACCTAATTATACCTTATAGCTAATGTCCCAAACTTCTCCCCATTAACATCAATGGTTATGTCCAGCCCACTAGCAGGAGAGACCCAGCAGTGGTGGTGCTGTAGAGGTATACAACCAGAGATGAGCGACGAAGGGAGTCTTTGACATAGTTTCCAGACCCTATGAAGTCTCATAACATCAGGTCAAATATGGACAAGGAAACCTCCTGCTGATTACATCTACTGTCCTCCCTCAGTTGATCAGTCAGTACTGCTCCATATTGAACACCACTTGTAAGGAGCACTGAGGTTAGCAAGGGTGTTCTGGGTTTGGGAATTCCATGTCCATCACCAAGAGCATCAGCACCTGATTTATCTAAAACTGAGGTTCCAACCTTGTGAAGCAACCACACAGCGCCCTGTGCATGCTAAATAGCAGAAACAGCACATTATCATGCACCCAAGATATGAAAGTGATCATAAACTGTTTAAATTAAATCTTATCTTTTTGCTTGTTTAAGAAGTGGACTTTGCAGAACAGAAAGATGGCTGTTACAGGCCATATGATTCTCAAGAGGGCTACAGTTTCTAGAAATTTCCAACAGCTGTTACAGAACAAAGTCTCAACCATCATCCTTGTGGAATCTCACACCTCTCAATATGAGGACACATTACAATCAACAAAACCAGGAACCAGCGGATGATCCAGCCAGGTCCTATAACAAAGGGGAAACCATTGAAGCTGGCGATACCTGCAGATGAGCTGAAAGCCACCATTTATCTCCTAAGGTGAATAATGGATTTTGGCCAGAGCCATAGAAACTGCTGGTTAAACTGCAACAGACTCATTAATGGGAAACATCACATGACCTAGGCTTCTGGCCTTTAGAAAGTGATAATACTACCTGGCCAGACTCGCAACTCAATCTACTGTTTAAACTCCAGCCTGCAAACATCGAAGTAGGACTGACCTCCAGCCTGATTACCAGCCTGCATCAATACTGAGCCTCTCCGGAGCCTGCTTTTCTGGAAGATCCCTGCCATCGCCTGTTGAGCAGACCAAGTCTCAGGATACCAACCTCATCTCGCTGCGCCACCATCAATTTTAAAGTAATTCCTCAAAGTCCTGCTTCAGCTAGCTGAACCCTAGCTCTATGAAGGAACCTTCACTGGAGTCTGAATTTCTGGACTCTGTCAATCACCACATTGGTGGTGCTGTTTCTTGTGATTCAGTAAAAACTCCTCTTTGCTATTTTCTTATTGTGTGCATGTATGAAGTCGATAATCCCCCAGGTTTGAATGTGTGAATAAACTATTCTAGTTTAACTCTAAAGAGAGTTTCTTGTGCATTTGGAGAAACAACGCCAACGCCTATTTCAAAAATTACAGGCAAACGGCGAAAAAGTTAAATCTTACCTCTCTCCCAATGCTATAGACAGAGCTAAATAACAACACAACCAATGGATCAGATCAAAAATTCTGCAGTTCTGCCACATCCGGTCGTGAATAGTAGTAGACAATTGAACAACTAACGGAGGACGAAGCTTCACAAATATGCTCATCCTCACTAATGGCAGAGTCCAGCATGCCAGTACAGAAGACAATGCAAAAGCATTTGCAATCATCTTCAGCCCAAGGTAGTGAATGGATGATCCATTTTGACCTTCTCTTGTGATTCCCAGCTTCATCCATGCCAGCCTTCGGTGAATCCTATTCAGTCCACGTGATATCAAGAAAGGACTTAAGGCACTAAATCCTGACAACACCCTGGCTATAGTAATTGTGTTCCAGAACTTACTGCACATCTAGCCAAGCTATTCCAATCCAACTATAACGCTGGCATCTAGCTGGCAAGGTAGAAAATTGCCCAGTATGTCCTCTCCACAAAAGCATAATAAATCTAATCCAGCCAATCACTGGTCCGTCCATTCTCAATCATCATAAAAGTAATGGGATGTGGTGTCAAAAGTGCTATCCAGTGACTTACTCACCAATAACCAGCACTTTGATGTTTAGTTTGGGGACCGCCAGGACCACTTGGCTTCAGACCTCATTGCAGCCTTGGTCCAAACATGAGCATATAAGCTGATCAACACTTCCACTGTTGCTAAAGTATCCGACTGCTTATCCAATATCGAGAATTGGATGAGCAGAGATTTCCTCCAATTAAACAATAGGAATTCTGAAGCACCCTGCCCCAAACTCCATTCCCTGGCTACCAATTCCATCCTTCTCCTTGGCAACCCTCTGAGATTAAGCCGGTCTGTTCCCAACCTTGATGTCACATTTTATCCTAATTTCCGAACTCATATTCGTACCATCGCCAGGACGCACTATGTCCACCTTGGTAACATCTTCACCCATCTTGGCTCATTGGCTGCTGAAACCCTCATCCGTGCTTTCATTACCTCCAAACTTATAATTGCACCACCTTTGTACCAAGCTCTGGAATTTGCTCCCTACATCTCCCTGTTCCTCTGCTTCATTTAAGAAGCTGATCAAAACCTACTTCTTTAACCAAACTTTTTGGTCATCTGACCTAAAATCTCCTCATGTGGCTTGATGTCATATTTTGTTTTATAATGCTGCTGTGAATGGACATTTCATTATGTTAAAAGTGCTCTATATGTAGTTATTGAATACCAGTATGAGGTGAGAGAGACTGCCATTGACAACAAGGCAGAATTGTGGTATCAAGAAGCCTGATCAAAACTGAGAATCAACCATTCCTGGTTGGCATCATACCTAGCACAAAGGAAGGTAACTGTGGTTTTGGAGGCCAATCATCTCAGTCTCAGGACATTCCTCCAGGAATTCTTCAGCGTAGTGCATTTGGCCATCCCATCACCAGCTGCTTCACCAATGATCATCCCTCCAGCAGAAGGATGAGGAGTGGGGATGTTCGCTGATGATTGCACAATGTTCAGCACCATTCACAACTGTTCTGATGCTGATGCAGTCTGTCCCCACAAGCAGCAAGACCTTGGTAATTCAGGCTTAGGTTGATAACAAGTAATGGCCACACCACACAAATGCTAGATATTGAGCATCTGCATTGAGAGAAACTAACCATGTCCCATTGACATTCAATGGCATTACCATTACTGACCAGGCATTTAATTGGACCAGCCATACAAATATTGTGGCTACAACAGCAGGTCAGGGGCGGGGAATTCTGTGGTATCTCAGCTCCTGGCTCCCCACAGCCTGTCCACCATCTACAAGGCACTAGTCAAGAGTGTGATGAATACTCTGTACTTGTCTGGATGAGTGCAGCTCCAACAACACTCAAGAAACTCAACACCATGCACGACAAAGCATCCAACTTGATTGGTGTCCCTTTCACTCTCTCCACCACTGATGCACGTTGGCAGCAGTGTGTACCGTCTATTTGGCATATATTTGGGAAAACCACCACCTCTAAGTTTTCTAAGTCACACACCAGCTTGACTTAGAACCATATACTGTCCTTTCACTGCTGCTGGATTAAAATCCCTAATCGTAATATGGGTATAAGTGGATCACATGGACTACAGCGGTTCAAGATGGCAACAAGCCGTCACTTTCTCAAGAGAAGTTAGGGATAGGCAATAATTATTGGTCTTGCCAGCAATGGTCACATCCCACAAATGAACCAGCAGAAAAAGTGCTCAGCACTTTAATTCTCATTTTCCCTATTCAGGAAGCATGTAGAAATGGAAACCTTGGAAAGGCAGCACACTAAGGTTCGTAGGTCAGAGAGGGGCAAGCCCACCAACTCACAATAAAAACACTTAGGATAGTTTCATTGTTTTATTGTACAGAAGTGGCAAAAGTAACAAAGCAAAGATATCAAAAATTGTTGCATGTCAAAAATGAAAAAGGGGAGCAAGAACCGAGTCCAATTATAAATCTGTCCAAAGAACAGCACTAGTCCTCAGCTGCTGAAGAACTGGCCAATGATTTCCTCACACATCTGCCTTGCTCCCTGTAGTGGCTGATCCAGCGCTGGTGGCTGTTGTGGGCCCTGATCCTCCTCCTCTTCTATGGGTTGAAGCTCCTCATCTAAATCCAGGGAAAGGCCACTGTCCATGGCAATATTGTGGAGCATGCAGCATACCGTCACAATCTTGCTGACTTTTTCTGGGGCATATCGTAAGGCTCCCCCTGAGCGATCCAAACACCGGAAGCGTTTCTTCAGCAATCTCATTGTCTGTTTCATGACTCCCCTGGTTTGTGAGTGTACGACATTGTATCTGTTCTCAGCTACAGTGCAAGGGTTACGGAGTGGTGTCATCAGCCACGGTTGCAGCACGTAGCCGAGATCTCCAAGGAGCCATCCATTCAACTTTCCTTCCCCTTCAAAGAGTAACGGAACCTCAGATTGCTTCAGAATGTAGTAATCATGCATACCCCCTGGGAAGCACGCATTGACATTCATTATTTTCTGGCGGTGGTCACAGATAATTTGGACATTGAGGGAATAATAGCCTTCAGCATTTAGGTAGGCCATGGGATTGTTATTAGGGGCACAAATGGCTACTTGCAAACAATCAATGATGCCCTGCACTTTGGGGAAGCCAGCAATGGCAAAGAAATACTGTTGTCGCAGCCGTTCTTCATCACTCCTGAAGCTTAGGTAGGTGGGTGCATGCCGAACGAGTGCATCGGTGACCTCTTTAATGGAACGGTACACAGCAAACTGGCTGATCCCAGTGATGTTTGCTGTGGGTGCCTGGAAAGTCCCTGTGGCATAGAAGTTAAGGGCAGCAGTGACCTTCACCGCCACTGGTAGCGCAGTCCGAATGATTGATTCTCCATGCAGGTCAGCTTGGACCAAGCGACAGACCTCAGTCACAGCCTCCCTGCTGAGTCGCAGCCTCTTCAGGCACTGCTCTTCTGTCAAACCTAAGTAACTGACTCTGTTTCTAAACACCCTGTGCCTGGGGTAGTTTGTTCGGCGTGTGGTTATCCGTCTATGCCCTCTGCGTTCCTGGACAGCCCGCCTCTGCTGCTGCTGCTGTTCCTCCTCCTCCTCCTCTTCTGCAAGGAGAAATCCAGCAATGGCTGCTGCACCCATGCTGTAGGCCTGCAAAGTTCTGTATACAACACACTCCAGTGGCTGCTCCACTGATCCTTGACAAAATCCCCTTCCTGAGCCTGCTTGGCGCCAGCTCTGACCTTGCCTTCAATATTCTGCTCTCTAGGTGTCTCCAATGGTGTACAAGTGTGCACCACTTTCCCATGATTGGCCTTTAAAACAAGCACCAAGCGGCTTTAATTAGTCCTCCCCCCCCATCGTTACTTGTTATTTTTAGGGAGAAGCAGAGAGTGAGCAGGAGAAACGCCAGGGAAGCTGGAACAGTCAGTTGGCGCTTCCTGCCGGGATTCCAGCACTTCTAACCACTGTCTTACATGGTGGCTGCTGAAATCTTACCCCCACTCCTCTCCCTCCACTCCTCACCCTCTCCCTCCCCCCCTCACACCCCTCCCACTTGGCCTTACATTCAGTACAAATGATTCCGGCAGCCACTTCCTGCAGCAGCGCCCTGTCCAGACACGGGGAAGGGGCAAAGCCGCAGTTCCCTCGCACTAAGTTACACAGATAACAAGCTGCCGACCTGAGTCCCCCTCCCTCCTCCACCCTCCCCAGACACAGAGTCCCCCTCCACCCCCCCCAGATACTGAGTCCCCCTCCACCCCCCCCAGACACTGAGTCCCCCTCAACCCCCCCCCCAGACACTGAGTCCCCCTCCACCCCCCCCCCAGACACAGAGTCCCCCTCCACCCCACTCCCCCCCCAGACACAGAGTCCCCCTCCACCCCCCCAGACACAGACTCCCCCTCCACCACCCCCCTAGACAGAGTCCCCCTCCACCCCCCCGGACACAGCGTCCCCCTCCACCCCCCCGGCACAGCGTCCCCCTCCACCCCCCCGGACACAGCGTCCCCCTCCACTCCCCCAGACAGAGTCCCTTTCCACCCCCCCTAGACACTGAGTCCCCCTCCACCCCCCCTAGACACTGAGTCCCCCTCCACCCCCCCCAGACACTGAGTCCCCCTCCACCCCCCCCCCCAGACACTGAGTCCCCCTCCACCCCCCCCCAGACACTGAGTCCTCCTCCACCCCCCCCAGACACTGAGTCCCACTCCACCCCCCAGACACTGAGTCCCCCTCCACCCCCCCTAGACACAGAGTCCCCCTCCACCCCCCCCCAGACAGAGTCCCCCTCCACCCCCCCTTGACACTGAGTCCTCCTCCACCCCCCCTAGACACTGAGTCCCCCTCCACCCCCCCCAGACACTGAGTCCCCCTCCACCCCCCCCCCAGACACTGAGTCCCCCTCCACCCCCCCCAGACACTGAGTCCTCCTCCACCCCCCCCAGACACTGAGTCCCCCTCCACCCCCCCAGACACTGAGTCCCCCTCCACCCCCCCTAGACACAGAGTCCCCCTCCACCCCCCCCCAGACAGAGTCCCCCTCCACCCCCCCTTGACACTGAGTCCCCGTCCACCCCCCCAGACACTGAGTCCCCCTCCACCCCCCCTAGACACAGAGTCCCCCTCCACCCCCCCTAGACACAGAGTCCCCCTCCACCCCCCCTAGACACAGAGTCCCCCTCCACCCCCCTAGACACAGAGTCCCCCTCCACCCCCCCTAGACACAGAGTCCCCCTCCACCCCCCCTAGACAGAGTCCCCCTCCACCCCCCCTAGACACAGAGTCCCCCTCCACCCCCCCTAGACACAGAGTCCCCCTCCACCCCCCCTAGACACAGAGTCCCCCTCCACCCCCTCTAGACACAGAGTCCCCCTCCACCCCCCCCTAGACACAGAGTCCCCCTCCACCCCCCCCCCAGACAGAGTCCCCCTCCACCCCCCCTAGACACAGAGTCCCCCTCCACCCCCCCTAGACACAGAGTCCCCCTCCACCCCCCCTAGACACAGAGTCCCCCTCCACCCCCCTAGACACAGAGTCCCCCTCCACCCCCCCTAGACAGAGTCCCCCTCCACCCCTCCTAGACACAGAGTCCCCCTCCACCCCCCCCTAGACACAGAGTCCCCCTCCACCCCCCCTAGACACAGAGTCCCCCTCCACCCCCCCTAGACACAGAGTCCCCCTCCACCCCCCCTAGACACAGAGTCCCCCTCCACCCCCTCTAGACACAGAGTCCCCCTCCACCCCCTCTAGACACAGAGTCCCCCTCCACCCCCCCTAGACACAGAGTCCCCCTCCACCCCCCTAGACACAGAGTCCCCCTCCACCCCCCCTAGACACAGAGTCCCCCTCCACCCCCCCTAGACAGAGTCCCCCTCCACCCCCCCTAGACACAGAGTCCCCCTCCACCCCCCCTAGACACAGAGTCCCCCTCCACCCCCCCTAGACACAGAGTCCCCCTCCACCCCCCTAGACACAGAGTCCCCCTCCACCCCCCCTAGACAGAGTCCCCCTCCACCCCTCCTAGACACAGAGTCCCCCTCCACCCCCCCTAGACACAGAGTCCCCCTCCACCCCCCCTAGACACAGAGTCCCCCTCCACCCCCCCTAGACACAGAGTCCCCCTCCACCCCCCCTAGACACAGAGTCCCCCTCCACCCCCTCTAGACACAGAGTCCCCCTCCACCCCCCCTAGACACAGAGTCCCCCTCCACCCCCCTAGACACAGAGTCCCCCTCCACCCCCCCCAGACAGAGTCCCCCTCCACCCCCCCCAGACAGAGTCCCCCTCCACCCCCCCCAGACAGAGTCCCCCTCCACCCCCCCCAGACAGAGTCCCCCTCCACCCCCCCAGACAGAGTCCCCCTCCACCCCCCCCCCGACACTGAGTCCCCCTCCACCCCCCCCAGACAGAGTCCCCGTCCACCCCCCCCCCCCCTAGTCACTGAGTCCCCCTCCACTCTCCTTCCACTAAACACTTCAGACTGTAAACTGCAAGTTATGAGTGGTTAGCACCGGTTAATAACGCAGGATTACTGATTCACCTCCTTTCATTAGTGTTCAGTGGTTTGATCAAAAGGGATTTTTTTGTGTTTCTTGCTGGTCTCCCGTGTGTGTTTATATTAATTGCAAAGGTAAATCCTTGAGGTCTTAAACACGGACTCGCTGTTCAGTGGACCCTGCAACTATATATGCGAGGCTGCATGCAAAATGTTTCAACCGCACTCAAACTCTCTGCAGTTTGGTTTATAAGGAGTGGCAGCCACTTTGCATAAAGTTTAAAAAAAAACATAAATAGGAACGGCAGGCAGTAAAACAGCCCCGTGTCCAGAGCTTGAAAAAGGTGCATTTATAAAGTGGCTGAAATGTTCTTTATGTTCGAAATCCCGTCAATTCACTCTATGTTCACTGCCTTTTATTGAAACAGCGGAATGAATTGAACGCGTTCCAAGTACATATTGGGAATCACTCCCAATGTGCCCACTATTATCAGTGACTTCCAGCACAAAACAGTGTGGCTGCCAAGTGAATCCACCTCTTGCAGGGGTTAGTGCATGAAAACTCTTCAAGCAAATAGGAAAAAAGGGGGGGGCGTCTCTGTTAACTGGCGGTGAAAAAGCCCGTTCCATTCTTCAGTGTTTCAGTGACAACTCAGAGCTTAGACTGGCAGCACGTGTAACACTGCTGCAGCATCGCCAGCCTACACTGGGTAAGATGTCCAAATACTTTTCTGTCTTATTCAAACTGAGGGTGACCAGGGGAATCAGTGCCTTTAATAGATAAACATTGCATATTTAAAACTGCTACTTTGTTGTTACTTTTAAAGTAATCGTTTTGCAGCTGCCACTCATGAACTTGGGTTATCCAATGTCCCTGAGTTTGAGCTGCAATCAGGTTCAAGGTGTTTGTGAAGTCTTTCAAATTAAATTCAAGACAGCAACAACAGAAAAATTGAAAACGGAATTTGCAGACAGTTTTTGTGCTGTGTGTGGTTGGGGCGGGTTCTAACTTCTGTTGTCTGTCTGCTCCTGATCTGGATTCTTTGCGTCAATCTTTTTCCTGTTTTGCAAATTTATCAGCTGTGTGCATCTTCTATTTATCACCACCCAGTCTCACAGTTTAGTTAGTTTTGATGTTGCTGGGTCGGCGACAGACATCAGTCTGGGACAGAAGCTGGTTGCTTTTCACACAGCTTTGTAACGAGCCTGCCTCTTATTGTTTCCAATCCAGGGGAGAGTATCCTGTTCTCACGGTCTCGCTCCTCTCGACTACTTGTTGCATTTTCAACAAATCAAGGTAATCTTCCACCAGCAAAACGTTTAAAACTGGTAACAAAATAAGTTGCAATGTGTTAATTTGTTTTATTCTCGACTCTCATGCATCGTCTCGGTTTGATTTCTACTGAAGTTTGAAACATGTTTAAAGCAGATCGCATTTCTAAGGTTTCGGTGGCCGTTTTGGAAATAACTCATTAGAAACATTTGCATCCAAAACAGCTCCCACCCGGGAATAGTTGTTTTGAAAGTTAAATGATTATTTTTGTTTAGACAAAAGTTTATATAAAGTGTCCTTCACGATTAGGGCCAATTAAGTATTTTTTCAACTGTAGTCAGTTATAATGTAAAAATAAATAATTTATTTCCAAAAGAAGATGCATCAGTTTATTCTTGTAAAAATCTGTAATATGTAATTGCAATTGGAGGGATGGTAAGGCAGGGATGTGATTAGTGAGTTTGTGTGTATTGATGAAGTTCTGGCTTGTCTTTGCAGACTGACCATGTCTCACTGCCTCCCGGCGGCTTCTCACTGATTGGCCTCGCTGCGCCCTCTGCCGGACTCCTCACTGACTGCACCCGGGCTGCCTCGCTGCGCCCTCTGCCGGACTCCTCACTGATTGCACCCGGGCTGCCTCGCTGCGCCCTCTGCTGGAGTCCTCACTGACTGCATCCGGGCTGCCTCGCTGCGCCCTCTGTCGGGCGCCTCCTGCAACAACCGCGGCGGGAAGAAAAAAGATACAAGAGAAAAGGCGGGAAAGTGTAGCGAGATGGAGGCGGACGGGCAGTGGCATATGCCCTACACTAGCTACAGCTACACCAACAAGGACATCATCAAGCAGCATTACAACTACACTGGCAAGCTGGCGGTGAGTCCGGGTGGCAGCCTGAGTGTCGACTCCATCTTCTTCATTGTGGTTTGCTGCTGTATTATCCTGGAGAACCTCATGGTGCTGCTGGCCATCTGGCAGACCAAGAAGTTCCACCGCGCCATGTACTACTTCATCGGTAACCTGGCGCTGTCTGACCTGCTGGCCGGCACCGCCTACACCGTCAACATCCTGCTGTCCGGTTCCAACACCTACCGGCTGACCCCAGCACAGTGGTTCCTGCGGGAGGGCAGCATGTTTGTGGCACTCGCTGCCTCGGTGCTCAGCCTGCTGGCCATCGCCATCGAGCGCTACCTCACCATGCTGAAGATGAAGCCTCACAGCTCGGGCAGCAGCTCCCGCGTCTTCCTGCTCATCAGTGGCTGCTGGCTGCTCTCTGTGCTGCTGGGCGGCCTGCCCATCATGGGCTGGAACTGCTTGCAGGGCTTCCCGCACTGCTCCACCGTGCTGCCACTCTACCACAAGCACTACATCCTCTTCTGCACCACCGTCTTCAGCTTCATCCTGCTGGCCATCGTGCTGCTCTACGCCCGCATCTATGTGCTGGTCCGCTCCCGCAGCCGCCGCCTGACCTTCCGCAAGTACTCGGTGCGCTCCAGCAAGAGCTGCGAGAAGTCTCTGGCGCTGCTCAAGACGGTGATGATCGTGCTGAGCGCCTTTATCGCCTGCTGGGCGCCGCTCTTCATCCTGCTGCTGCTCGACGTGGCGTGCCAGGTGCGCAACTGCCCCGTCCTCTACAAGGCCCAGTGGTTCCTGGCCCTGGCCGTGCTCAACTCGGCCATGAACCCCATCATCTACACGCTGACTAGCCGGGAGATGAGACGCGCCTTCCTCCGCCTGCTCTGCTGCCTGTGCCACCGGGGGCCAGTGCATAGGCTGCAGCAGCACAAGCCGCCCCTCATGCCAACCCTGGAGTTCAGCCGCAGCAAGTCGGATAACTCATCCCACCAGCACAAGGACGAGTGCGGTACCCCTGAGACTCTGATGTCCTCAGGAAACATTAACTCATCGGCGTGAGGCTGGGCTGGACTGCACTGTCTGGGGATGGGGGGGCAGGTGAGACCATTTAGCCTTGGGGCAGCCAGACACTTGGCCGCAACTATATCTGGAATTAAGAATCTACTGATGACCATGAAACCATTGTCGATTGTCTGAAAAATCATCTGGTTCACTAATGTCCTTTAGGGAAGGAAATCTGCCGTCCTTGCCTGGTCTGGCCAACATGTGACTCTAGAACCACAGCAATGTGGTTGACTCTCAACTGCCCTCAGGCAACTAGGGATGGGCAATAAATGCTGACCAGCCAGCGATGCCCCTGTCCCATGAATGAATGAAAAAAGAACCCGGGCCTCCCAGATATAAGCTGGTGTGGGAATCCAATCCTCACCTTATCCTCATATACATAGACGCATCCGGAAATACTGGGACCAGGCACTGGAGTTTGTAACTCTTGTCCTAACTCTCCAACATTTCCAAATGTAGCCAGTTTAAACTGATCTTTGAAGATTCTGTCTTTTAAACATTTAAAATGCAAGGACTGACTTTATCTCGGACTTTTGAAAGGAGATAAATGCATTTTTTAAAAGAGGAAAAACAATACCTGATCTGCTTCAAGGGTTTTTTCTGGTCTGAAGGCTGTGTCAACCATTGGAAGTAAAGCAGTTCATGTTGAGCAATGCAGTTTTGCGGACGAGGGGTTGGGATTCCCGGGCCATGGATGGGGTGCAGAGCATCTCACGAAAGGTCCGGCAAGTTCCTAACCGCTCAGCCACTTTGTGACATTGGTGAAATTACTTTCCTAAAAGGCCGAGCATTTTAAAGATGCATTATCGGGCACTAGATTCTAGTGTATGTGCAGTATTAAAATAAACTTTCAAGTGCATTATGTAAGATAAGAAGAATATAGTATCAAATTGTTGAAAATTAAAGATGTTACTAACTAAGTTTCCACTATCAATTTGAATGCATTATGTTGTTATTCCACCCTTTAGCCATATGTTGTTAATATCTTCAATTATTAATTTATTAACATTCATGAAATTTAATTACCAGTTGCCCAGATTTGTTACTATGAAAGGTTATACTTTAGGCACTCAACTGAACAAAACGATTTGTCTAAATTATTCAAGTTTTGTAATTAAGAGTTGACACAGATTTAAATGGTATGTTCTGTCCCAAACTGCAAACCGTAATTTTCAAAACATAATGTGAAAGTGGCAGTGAATGACACAAGATGTATGTAAATACATATTCCTTTTAATTCAACAATTGTTTCAAGATCTTGTTTATTTGGAGGCATCATTTATGCCAATACAATACACCAGTTGATCAGTTGTTCACTCTGAAAGATTCATTTATTAAAACTGGGGTATGATAGCAACACGATTTGTTTAACATAGTGGAAAGCAAGAGCAGGGATGTCCTTTTCAAGGCCTTCTTACATCTTACTTCATGGGCCTGATGCAGAAGTGACTTCTGATAAAGTCTTCTGTTTTTCCACCTAAATAAAATTATTGGAATTAGGAATGCAAATATAGAAATTTAGTCCTTTGTTGTTTTAAAATTCTGATCCTTGTGTTCAGATCCTTCGTGACCCTTGCTATTTCTGTCATCTCAAATCCTGCAACCCTGGTATGTTAGCTTTTGTTGCAAAGACATTGGAATACTAACATTATACATGGACATAGGTGAGGTCACACCTAGAGTACCGTAATAAGTCTTCAGAGGCAGAAGTCCCTTCACCAAAATCCTTCATTTACAAACTCAAACAGTAGTACACAGAGTGCTAGTTGTTAACAGTCTATCTCCTGGGAGGAGAGGGGGGTCAGAGGAACTGACACTCCCACTTAAGTACAAGGCAAAGACTCCCTGATTCCTGATTGGCCCAATTGGATCCTTAATCAGGGACATCTTTTTGTGTAAATTTATTTATTAGTGTCACAAGTAGGCTTCATTAATACTGTAATGAAGTTACTGTGAAAATCCCCTCGTCGCCACACTCCGGCACCTGTTTGGGTACAGTGAGGGAGAATTTAGCATGGCCAATGCACCTAACCAGCACATCTTTCAGACCGTGGGAGGCAACCGGAGCACCTGGAGGAAACCCACGCAGACACGGGGAGAACGTGCAGACTCCACACAGACAGTGACCCAAGCCAGGAATTGAACCCGGTCCCTGGTGCTGTGAAGCAGTAGTGCTTGCCACTGTGCCACCCTGGATCCTTAATCAGGAAGTTCATACTCCAATGGGCCAACCTCAGTGGCCTGATTGAAGTCATTACAAATACTGTGCACAGTTTTGATCTTGTGACCTGAAGAAGAACAAACTTGCCTAAAAGAGAGTGGAATTAAAGTTCATTGGTCTAGTTCTTAGGCTGAGGGAGTTTTGAGACACAAGGCATTTATTTCTGGAGTTTAGAAAAATGATAAATGATTAGCAATTGGTTCCATAGCTCAGTGGTTAGAGCACTGGTCTTGCAAACCAGTTCAATTCTCACTGGAGCCTGTGGCTAAAATTTAGGGGTGGCGCAGTGGTTAGCACTGCTGCATCACAGCTCCAGGTACCTGGGTTCAATTCTGCCTTGGGCGATTGTGTGGAGTCTGCACGTTCTCTCTGTGTCTGCATGGATTTCCTCCGATGCTCCGGTTTCCCCCCCACACTCCAAAGATGTGCAGGTTAGGTGGATTGGCCATGTTAAATTGCCTCTTAGTGCCGCAAAATGTGTAGGTTAGATGGATTAGCTAAATGTGTGAGGTTATTGGGATAGAGTGGGGGAGAGGGCCTGGGTAAGATGCTCTGTCAGAGAGTCGGTGCAGATTCGATGGCCCGAATGGCCTCTTCTGCACTTTAGGGATTCTATGATGTCATTGAAACATTTAAATTATAAAGGAGCTACCAGGGTAGTGCTTAAAAAATGTTTCTCTTGGCTATGGGGTCTTGAACATGGGGTCAAACTCTCAAAATAAGGGGTTGGTCATTTAGGACTGAAATAAGGAGAAATGTATTCACTCAAAGGGTTGTGAATCTTCGGAATTCTTCATCCTAGAGAGCTATGAATGTTTAGTCATTGTGTATATTAATACAGGCCAATAGATTATTGGATATTAAGAGATATGTGAAAAGGTAGAGTTAAGATAGAAGATCAGCCATAATCTTGCAGATTGGTATCTGCTCGGGCCAAACAGCCCATTCTAATTCCTATTTCTCCCGTTTTTCTGTAATCCTGCAGGATCTTGTCATTTCTTACACTCTGGCTTAGAATCATAGCACAAAAAGCACCCGTTTGGCAATTTGTGTCTGTGTTGGCTCTTTGGCAGAGCTATCCAATTAAATCCACTCCTTACTTTTGTGCACCCTGCCCTCATTTTGCCCCGTTGACAGTTGTGCCTTCTGCTGCCCTAAAGCTTTGGAATTCCTGACTTGAACCTTTCCTTAAAGACACTGTTTAAAAACTATACCCATCCTGATGTCTCCTCCTTTGGCTCAATGTTGATATTTATCAAATTACACACCTTTAAAATACCTTGGGACATTTTATGGAAATGCTACATAAACGTTAGATATTGTTGTAACACATGAACTAATCAGGTAGCTATCAGTAGTGACTAGATCGCGGGAAGTAGATTACACAGCCCAGATAAGGGTTTTTACACACTGACAATGGCTAAGACACTGTCATTCCAATAATCACCAGTCATGGCCTGATGCAGATTGATATACAGCACAACATGGGAGAACACAGTGATTTCAGCTGTAAAGGAGACATATTATACCACATATTTTCATCATTGCCAAGTGTTTTGGCACTGGATCAAGAGGTAATTTTCTGAGGTGAGTGTTGATGGTAAGGAGCACTTGTAACCAGTGCTTAGGGAGCAGCGGCTGCTCGTCGAATTATCCTTTGAAAACTAATTTCTACGCCAGCGGAAAAGTTAACTTTGCAACAATGGAATTATGTTTTCTGTTCATTGATCTAAATGAGTGCAAAATGCTTCAAAGAACAAAGAACAATACAGCACAGGAACAGGCCCTTCGGCCCTCCAAGCCCGCGCCGCTCCCCGGTCCAGGATTGAATCCTGAATCCAGGATCCCCGCCCAATTTTCCAGCCTATCTACATACCAATATCCTATCCACCGAGCTGTCCCTCACAGCTACGATGCTTTGTTCATTACAACCTATTAACTCACCCCCACCCCCCCATTCCAGACCATGTGATCTCCAGGGAGAGGTGAAAACCCAGAGTGAAAAACCCCAGGGCCAATATGGGGAAAAAAAAAATCTGGGAAATTCCTCTCCGACCCCCTGAGGCGATCGAAACGAGTCCAGGAGATCACACTGGCCCTGATCGGAAAATGCTTCCCAACCCTAGTCATTTCCACTTCCACGAACACCATATGAATTCCCTGCCCCCGAGACAGGTTCCCAACTATCCGCAGTCTCGCTCTGTACTGGCACCAGCAAGATGATCATAGAATGAAGCCTTGAAACGAGAAACAAGGAACAATTAGCCCGCGCCGCTCCCTGGTCCAAACTAGACCACTCTTTTGTATCCCTCCATTCCCACTCCGTTCATATAGCTGTCTAGATAAGTCTTAAACGTTCCCAGTGTGTCCGCCTCCACCACCTTGCCCGGCAACACATTCCAGGCCCCCACGACCCTCTGTGTGAAATATGTCCTTCTGATATCTGTGTTAAACCTCCCCCCCTTCACCTTGAACCTATGACCCCTCGTGAACGTCACCACCGACCCGGGGAAAAGCTTCCCACCGTTCACCCTATCCCTGCCTTTCATAATTTTATACACCTCTATTAAGTCTCCCCTCATCCTCCGTCTTTCCAAGGAGAACAACCCCAGTTTCCCCAATCTCTCCTCATAACCAAGCCCCTCCATACCAGGCAACATCCTGGTAAACCTCCTCTGTACTCTCTCCAAAGCCTCCACGTCCTTCTGGTAGTGTGGCAACCAGAACTGGACGCAGTATTCCAAATGCGGCCGAACCAACGTTCTATACATCTGCAACATCAGACCCCAACTTTTATACTCTATGCCCCGTCCTATAAAGGCAAGCATGCCATATGCCTTCTTCACCACCTTCTCCACCTGTGACGTCACCTTCAAAGATCTGTGGACTTGCACACCCAGGTCCCTCTGCGTCTCTACACCCTTTATGGTTCTTCCATTTATCGTGTAGCTCCTCCCTACATTATTCCCACCAAAATGCATCACTTCGCATTTATCAGGATTGAACTCCATCTGCCATTTCCTTGCCCAAATTTCCAGCCTATCTATATCCTTCTGTAGCCTCTGACTATGTTCCTCACTGTCTGCAAGTCCTGCCAGTTTTGTGTCGTCCGCAAACTTACTGATCACCCCAGTTACTCCTTCTTCCAGATCATTTATATAAATCACAAACAGCAGAGGTCCCAATACAGAGCCCTGCGGTACACCACTAGTCACAGGCCTCCAGCCGGAAAAAGACCCTTCCACTACCACCCTCTGTCTTCTATGACCAAGCCAGTTCTCCACCCATCTAGCCACCTCCCCCTTTATCCCATGGGATCCAACCTTTTTCACTAGCCTACCATAAGGGACTTTGTCAAACGCTTTACTAAAGTCCATATAGACAACATCCACGGCCCTTCCTTCGTCAACCATTTTGGTCACTTCTTCAAAAAACACCACCAGGTTAGTGAGGCATGACCTCCCTCTCACAAAACCATGTTGACTATCGTTAATGAGTTTATTCCTTTCTAAATGCGCATACATCCTATCTTTAAGAATCTTCTCCAACAACTTCCCCACCACGGACGTCAAGCTCACCGGCCTATAATTACCCGGGTTATCCTTCCTACCCTTCTTAAATAACGGGACCACATTGGCTATCCTCCAATCCTCTGGGACCTCACCTGTGTCCAGTGACGAGACAAAGATTTGTGTCAGAGGCCCAACGATTTCACCTCTCGTCTCCCTGGGCAGCCTTGGATAGATTCCATCAGGCCCTGGGGATTTGTCAGTCTTTATATTCTCTAACAAACCTAACACTTCCTCCTTTGTAATGGAGATTTTCTCCAACGGTTCAACACTCCCCTCCGAGACACTCCCAGTCAACACATCCCTCTCCTTTGTGAATACCGACGCAAAGTATTCATTTAGGATCTCCCCTACCTCTTTGGGCTCCAAGCATAAGTCCCCACTTTTGTCCCTGAGAGGTCCGATTTTTTCCCTAACCTATGACCCCTCGTGAACGTCACCACCGACCCGGGGAAAAGCTTCCCACCGTTCACCCTATCTATGCCTTTCATAATTTTATACACCTCTATTAAGTCTCCCCTCATCCTCTGTCTTTCCAAGGAGAACAACCCCAGTTTCCCCAATCTCTCCTCATAACCAAGCCCCTCCATACCAGGCAACATCCTGGTAAACCTCCTCTGTACTCTCTCCAAAGCCTCCACGTCCTTCTGGTAGTGTGGCGACCAGAACTGGACGCAGTATTCCAAATGCGGCCGAACCAACGTTCTATACATCTGCAACATCAGACCCCAACTCTTATACTCTATGCCCCGTCCTATAAAGGCAAGCATGCCATATGCCTTCTTCCCGCCAGCCACACAAACATCCCAGAATGTATAGTATAACGTGCGTTTACGGTAATCAAAATTGATTCCTGTCAAACAGTACAAGATCATCAGGGAGGGAGCGATAACCTCACGGGTTTGACTCCACATCAGCTGTAACTTACAACAACAAGTAGACCGTGGGGGAATTTTAAAAACGCAATTTTTATCTTTACAGATTACATGACTTCTGACGTTAAAAGATGTAGCAAGAATTTGAATGCTGTGAAGCAAAACTCTGTATGTAGAAATCCACTCTGTGTTTGTGGCCAGGCAATGATGCAGAGCAAGGAGAAATTTGGGGCGCATTTAAGACTTGGGGTTTTTTTTAAGCAGAAAAAGAGAATGTTAAGTCATTGTGTATATTAATACAGGCCAATAGATTATTGGATATTAAGAGATATGTGAAAAGGTAGAGTTGAGATAGAAGATCAGCCATAATCTTGCAGATTGGTATCTGCTCGGGCCAAACAGCCCATTCTAATTCCTATTTCTCCCGTTTTTCTGTAATCCTGCAGGATCTTGTCATTTCTTACACTCTGGCTTAGAATCATAGCACAAAAAGCACCCGTTTGGCAATTTGTGTCTGTGTTGGCTCTTTGGCAGAGCTATCCAATTAAATCCACTCCTTACTTTTGTGCACCCTGCCCTCATTTTGCCCCGTTGACAGTTGTGCCTTCTGCTGCCCTAAAGCTTTGGAATTCCTGACTTGAACCTTTCCTTAAAGACACTGTTTAAAAACTATACCCATCCTGATGTCTCCTCCTTTGGCTCAATGTTGATATTTATCAAATTACACACCTTTAAAATACCTTGGGACATTTTATGGAAATGCTACATAAACGTTAGATATTGTTGTAACACATGAACTAATCAGGTAGCTATCAGTAGTGACTAGATCACGGGAAGTAGATTACACAGCCCAGATAAGGGTTTTTACACACTGACAATGGCTAAGACACTGTCATTCCAATAATCACCAGTCATGGCCTGATGCAGATTGATATACAGCACAACATGGGAGAACACAGTGATTTCAGCTGTAAAGGAGACATATTATACCACATATTTTCATCATTGCCAAGTGTTTTGGCACTGGATCAAGAGGTAATTTTCTGAGGTGAGTGTTGATGGTAAGGAGCACTTGTAACCAGTGCTTAGGGAGCAGCGGCTGCTCGTCGAATTATCCTTTGAAAACTAATTTCTACGCCAGCGGAAAAGTTAACTTTGCAACAATGGAATTATGTTTTCTGTTCATTGATCTAAATGAGTGCAAAATGCTTCCCGCCAGCCACACAAACATCCCAGAATGTATAGTATAACGTGCGTTTACGGTAATCAAAATTGATTCCTGTCAAACAGTACAAGATCATCAGGGAGCGATAACCTCACGGGTTTGACTCCACATCAGCTGTAACTTACAACAACAAGTAGACCGTGGGAGAATTTTAAAAACGCAATTTTTATCTTTACAGATTACACGACTTCTGACGTTAAAAGATGTAGCAAGAATTTGAATGCTGTGAAGCAAAACTCTGTATGTAGAAATCCACTCTGTGTTTGTGGCCAGGCAATGATGCAGAGCAAGGAGAAATTTGGGGCGCATCTAAGACTTGGGGTTTTTTTTAAGCAGAAAAAGAGAGGGCAATTAAAGTGCAAAGGAAAGCGGATAAAGCAAAACCAACCTGCAGTCTGAGCTGAGTCAACCAGTTTGCAGATCCAGATGCAGTCAACCCCCCAGCTCCAAGTCTTGCAAATGGTGAAATGAGAGAACACATTCCCTAAATTACAGGGGTAGCAGAATTCAACTAGTGCTGCACTGAAATACCCTTATAATTTAAACACGGGTTGTAAATTTACCGTCTGAAATGGTTTTACTGCAGAGTAAAATCCTACAGAGTCCAATTAAATGAATTTGGAACTAAAGTAGCCACAGAAGACAAATGGGAAAATAATGTTTCTCTATTTTCTTCTGTTCTTCTGATGAAGATTTTGAAATTCCTAGTTCTATCACTCAATTGCAGGATAGATAAATAGTGCAAGGAAACTACCTTAACTTCCAGAGAGAGAGAGAAAAAAATCCCACACAATCCAAATTTTCTCAAATTATTCCAAGTTGTTGTCCTGGTAAGCTACCCACAAATATTGCACATTTGATCAAAATTTATGTGAAGGATATCCTGAATTAGCCCTAAGTTTGCTGATGACACCACTGTAGTGGGTCAGATCTCAAACAATGACGAGACAGAGTGCAGGAACGAGATAGAGAATCTGGTGAACTGGTGCGGCAACAATAATCTCTCCCTCAATATCAACAAACCGAAGGAGATAGTCATTGACTTCAGGAAGCGTAAAGGAGAACATGCCCCTGTCTGCATCAACGGGGGCGAAGTAGAAAGGGCCGAGAGTTTCAGGTTTTTAGATGTCCAGATCACCAACAACCTGGCCTGGTCCCCCCATGCCCACCAATGCCTCACGGGTGCCTCACGGGAGACTGCTGAGTAAAATAAGGGCCCATGGTATTCGAGGCAAGGTACTAACATGGATTGACGATTGGCTGTCAGACAGAAGGCAGAGAGTTGGGATAAAAGGTTCTTTCTCAGAATGGCAACCGGTGACAAGTGGTGTCCCGCAGGGTTCAGTGTTGGGGCCACAGCTGTTCTCTTTATATATTAACGATCTAGATGACGGGACTGGGAGCATTCTGGCCAAGTTTGCCGATGATACAAAGATAGGTGGAGGGGCAGGTAGTATTGAGGAGGTGGGGAGGCTGCAGAAAGATTTAGACAGTTTAGGAGAGTGGTCCAAGAAGTGGCTGATGAAATTCAACGTGGGCAAGTGCGAGGTTGTACACTTTGGAAAAAAGAATAGAGGCATGGACTATTTTCTAAACGGTGACAAAATTCATAATGCTAAAGTGCAAAGGGACTTGGGAGTCCTAGTCCAGGATTCTCTAAAGGTAAACTTGCAGGTTGAGTCCGTAATTAAGAAAGCAAATGTAATGTTGTCATTTATCTCAAGAGGCTTGGAATACAAAAGCAGGGATGTACTTCTGAGGCTTTATAAAGCACTGGTTAGGCCCCATTTGGAGTACTGTGAGCAATTTTGGGCCCCACACCTCAGGAAGGACATACTGGCACTGGAGCGGGTCCAGCGGAGATTCACACGGATGATCCCAGGAATGGTAGGCCTGACATACGATGAACGTCTGAGGATCGTGGGATTATATTCATTGGAGTTTAGGAGGTTGAGGGGAGATCTGATAGAAACTTACAAGATAATGAACGGCTTAGATAGGATGGACGTAGGGAAGTTGTTTCCATTAACAGGGGAGACTAGGACGCGGGGGCACAGCCTTAGAATAAAAGGGAGTCACTTTAGAACAGAGATGAGGAGAAATTTCTTCAGCCAGAGAGTGGTGGGTCTGTGGAATTCATTGCCGCAGAGGGCTGTGGAGGCCGAGACGTTGAGCGTCTTCAAGACAGAAATTGATAAATTCTTGATTTCTCGAGGAATTAAGGGCTATGGGGAGAGAGCGGGTAAATGGAGTTGAAATCAACCATGATTGAATGGTGGAGTGGACTCGATGGGCCGAATGGCCTTACTTCCGCTCCTATGTCTTATGGTCTAAGTCTTACTTTCTCAGAAGACTAAGGAAATTTGGCATGTCAGCTACGACTCTCACCAACATTTACAGATGTACCATAGCTAGCATTCTGTCTGGTTGTATCACAGGTTGGTATGGTTCCTGCTCTGCCCAAGACCGCAAGGAACAACAAAAGGTCATGAATGTAGCCCAATCCATCACGCAAACCAGCCTCCCACCCACTGACTATGTCTACACTTCCCGCTGCCACGGCAAAGCAGCCAGCATAAGTAAGGACCCCACGCACCCCGGACATTCTCTCTTCCACCTTCTTCCGTCGGGAAAAAGATACCAAAGTCTGAGGTCACGTATCAACTGACTCAAGAGCAGCTTCTTCCCTGCTGCTGTCAGACTTTTGAATGGACTTACTGTGGTGAACCATCGTTGGTTCCCACTGTGGGGTTGTTCTAATGTTGTTGTTGGGCTAGGGTGGGATTAATACACCTGTGGTTGTTACTGTTGTGGCACATCCCAGTCGGGCTCCGCGTCCTGGGAGAAGTATAAGACCCCCTGCTCAGGCCGGACCTCGTCAGTCTGGGATGGTGTACTTACGTTCTAGTAGTTCCATTGTTAGGCAATAAAAGCCTTCAGTTACCGAAGCCTCGTGTCTTGAGTTCAATTGACGTGCATCAATTTTATTGCCTAACACTAAGCTCTCGACGGAAAGGAGAGTATGGAACAAATCTTAAAGCCAGAGCGTCTGACGCTGGATCCACGTACGGTGGGCGCCTCTAACACCTTCGACCACTGGCTGAAGTGTTTTGAGGACTACCTGGCAGCCTCCGCAGCGGTCATCACAGATGATGACAGACTCCGGGTCCTCCATGCGAGGGTAAGCGACACTGTCTACCTCGCGATCCGTGCGGCCACCACTTACCCGAGGGCCCTCGAGCTTTTAAAAAAGCGCTACACGAAACCTTCCAATGAGATCCACGCTCGTTACCTCCTCGCTACACGACGTCGGCAGTCGGGCAAAACCATGGAGGATTACGCCAATGAGCTCTTGCAGCTTGCCAGGGGCTGCGACTGCAAAGCTGTGTCGGCTGAGCAGTATATGTATGACCTCGCCCGAGATGCGTTTGTGGCAGGGGTAGGATCTTCGTACATCCGTCTCAAGCTGCTAGAAAAGGGGAATCTCAACCTGACCCAAGCTATGGAAATGGCTGAAATGCTTGAGGCGGCTTCGAAGAGTTTGGTCCTGTATCCGGAGGACCACGTGGAGACAACGTGGCAGGAGCAGTCACAAATCCCTCCTCGCCCCACGGGCTCGAAGTGCAGTGTTATGGCGTGCTCCCATGTAGACCCGACGACGGCGGCAGCCCCATGCGGCCCGCGGTGCTACTTCTGTGGAATGGCCAAGCATCCACGACAAAAGTGTCCTGCTAAAGCGGTGGTCTGTAATCAATGCGGTAAAAAGGGGCACTACGCGAAGGTGTGCAGATCAAAGCCCAAGAACGGCAGTGCAGCCTGTGACCCTTCAGAACGGGGATCATCACCATCGACGTCGAAGTACCCACGGGGTTCGTCCACGTGCGAGTCCAGGACGACGCCATTGTGGTCGACGGAGTCGGAGGAGGATGACCACCGGGAGTCGCTACGCTTGGCGCCCTCAACCATGTGCGATTCATGGGGGCGGCCATTTTGGTCGACGACGACCAGGAGCGACCAGCAGGGGTCCTCAGCATCGACCTCAGCTGCCTGCAGTGACGTTCAAGGGCCAACGGTGGCGTCGATCACCCTGAACCAGGCTAAGCACCACAGGCTTGACTGTTCAATGATGGACATAGAGGTAAATAGTCGTGCAATTTATTGTCTGTTTGACAGCGGGAGCACTGAGAGCTTTATTCACCCTGACACTGTAAAGAGGTGTGGACTCCAGATTCAACCTGCCAAACAGACAATCTCTTTGGCATCACGGTCCCGGTCTGTCCCTGTTCATGGACGTTGTGTGGTAACTCTGAAAGTGCGGGGCACAATTTACGAGCGATTCAGGCTCCTTGTGTTGCCGCATCTTTGCGCACCAATTCTCCTCGGACTAAACTTTATGGTCCACATGAAGAGTGTGATCCTACAGTACGGTGGGCCACTCCCTTCGCTGACAGTAGGGGAACAGCTGCAGTCTCCAAATTGCCCAAAGCGCCCCGCATGCAATCTTTCTACATTAAAGATCACCACACCCTCTTTATTCAAGAATCTGGTACCAGGCTGCAAGCCCATCGCTACTAAAAGTAGGCGTTACAGTGCTGAAGATCGGATCTTCATCAGATCTGAGGTTCAGCGGCTCCTCAAAGAAGGGATCATACAGCCCAGTGTTAGTCCGTGGAGAGCACAGGTTGTGGTGGTTAAGAGCGGGAACAAACCCCGGATGGTCATTGATTACAGTCAGACCATTAATCGATATACGCAGCTGGATGCGTATCCTCTCCCGCGCATATCTGATATGGTTAATCAGATTGCGCAGTACCAGGTGTTCTCCACCATAGACCTTAAGTCCGCCTACCACCAACTCCCCATCCGCCCAGAGGACCGACACTACACGGCTTTTGTGGCGGATGGTCGTCTGTATCAGTTTCTTAGGGTTCCATTTGGTGTCACCAATGGGGTCTCGGTCTTCCAGCGTGCTATGGACCGAATGGTGGACCAGAACGGGCTGCGGGCTACCTTCCCGTACCTGGATAATGTCACCATCTGCGGCCGTGATCAGCAGGACCATGACACAAATCTCCAGAACTTTTTACGCACTGCATCTTGCCTGAATTTGACCTACAACAGGGAGAAGTGTGTATTCCGTACGCGCCGGTTAGCCATCCTGGGATACGTAGTGGAAAACGGGGTCATTGGCCCTGATCCCGACCGTATGCGCCCCCTTGCTGAACTTCCTTTGCCCGCTAGCGCAAAAGCACTGAGGAGATGCCTAGGCTTCTTCTCCTATTATGCGCAGTGGGTCCCCAACTACGCGGACAAAGCCCGTCCGCTTATTAAGTCCACGACTTTTCCACTCATGCCAGAGGCCCAATTGGCCTTCAAGGCATTGAAACACGACATTGCGAAAGCCACGATGCACGCGGTAGACGAATCCATCCCTTTTCAGGTGGAAAGCGATGCATCTGATTTCGCCCTGGCCGCCACACTAAACCAGGCAGGCAGGTCCGTGGCGTTTTTTTCCCGCACCCTCCAAGGTCCCGAAATTCGGCATTCAGCGGTGGAAAAGGAGGCCCAGGCCATTGTGGAGGCCGTCAGACACTGGCGCCATTACCTGGCGGGGAAGCGGTTCACCCTGATCACGGACCAGCGGTCCGTGGCGTTCATGTTCAATAACACGCAGAGGGGCAAGATCAAGAACGACAAGATCTTGCGGTGGAGAATTGAGCTCTCCACCTATAACTACGATATTATGTATCGTCCAGGGAAACTCAATGAGCCCTCGGATGCCCTCTAGCGCGGAACATGCGCTACTATGCAGGAGGATCGCTTGAACGCCCTCCATAATGACCTGTGCCATCCTGGGGTCACTTGGCTCTACCACTTTATCAAAGCCCCAACCTGCCTTACTTGGTGGAGGACGTCAGGTCAGTGACAAGGAGCTGTCGGATTTGCGCGGAATGCAAACCGCACTTTTACCGACCTGACCGGGCACATTTGGTCAAGGCCACTCGCCCCTTCGAGAGGCTGAGTGTGGATTTTAAGGGCCCCCTTCCCTCAACAGATCGGAACGTGTACTTTCTGAACATAATAGACGAGTACTCCCGGTTCCCGTTTGTTGTCCCCTGCGCGGACACGTCGACTGCCACGGTGATCAAGGCATTCCGTGATCTTTTTACCCTGTTCGGGTACCCCAGCTATATACATAGCGACAGGGGCTCGTCGTTCATGAGTAATGACTTGAGGCAATTCCTGCTCTCATACGGGATTGCCTCTAGTAGGACCACGAGTTACAACCCTAGGGGCAATGGACAGGTGGAAAGAGAGAATGCTACAGTCTGGAAGGCTGTCCTATTGGCGCTGAAGTCCAAAGGCCTTCCAGTCTCCCATTGGCAGGAGGTCCTCCCAAATGCGCTTCACTCCATTCGCTCCCTCCTGTGTACGGCAACCAATGCTACTCCCCACGAGAGGATGTTCTCATTCCCTCGGAAGTCGTCCTCGGGGATATCTTTACCAGCCTGGTTGACGTACCCAGGACCCGTCCTTCTGCGGCGACATGTAAGGGCCCGCAAGTCCGACCCCTTGGTCGAACCGGTCCACCTCCTCCACGCCAACCCTCAGTATGCCTATGTGGCATTTCCTGACGGGCGAGAGGACACAGTCTCGATCCGAGACCTGGCGCCCGCAGGGGACGTAGCAACTCCTGTCGCTCCCATACCCCCAGTGACGAATCCCTTATCCCCTATTTCTTCCCCGGACGTGGCGCGGTCAGCACCGGGACCAGTGCGTAACAGTTATACTCCAATGTACAGCTTGCCTGAGACCCGGAGATCGGCGCCATCGCAGAATGTACCGGGATCCCCTGCACTACCGCTTCATCAGGGTCAACCGGCCCGTGAGTCCGCGAGAGGACAGCCGGACGCTGTTTTGGAGAGAACGCCACCGGTGTCTTCATTCTTTAAATACTGCCATAGACAATGTCTTTACTGCAATGGCTGCAGTCACAAGTATTAGAGTTGAAGAGTGAAATACTTACAGCTCAAATGAACAGCCACTTCCGGTCCCTGATTTTATAAAATGACTTAAAATAAACCATACTGTATTAGGTCATTATATAGACCACACTTTTAAATGTATGTAAAACTGGAACTGTGTGCTATATACAAATTCATTTATATATTGTAGTTATCATTAAGTCGTTGATAAAGAGTGTCTGCAGTGTAAAATGGAACAATGTGCTATGGGTCATTTTATTAATGGAACACATTATATGCGAACATTCTCTTGGCCATAAGACCATAAGACATAGGAGCAGAATTAGGCCACTCGGCCCATCGAGTCTGCTCCGCCATTCAATCGTGGCTGATGTTTTTCTCATCCCCATTCTCCTGCCTTTTCTCCATAACCCCCGATCCCCTTATTAATCAAGAACCTATCTATTTCTGTCTTAAAGACACTCAATGATCACTGCTATCCTCTGAGTGAGATCCAAAGCACTCCCACAATGACTCAACTTTAATGATAGGAAGTATTTATGTGAGGAAAAGAAGTTTTCTTCGCAGGGGCCACTGCAATCCATCTGGTGTAGGCATACCCACAGTGCTGCGAGGGAGGGATTTCCAGATTTTGATCAGTAAAGGCAATATATTTCCAAGTCAGTATGGTGTAGCTTGCAGGTAGTGGTGTTCCCATACATCTCTCAAAGGAAGCTTTGAGAGTTACAATTTGGTAAATACTGCAGTCATGTTGCACATGTAGTGGAGGGAATGAAGTGTTTAAGGTGGAGATAGGGCACTGATTTTGAAAGGGTGGATGTTTTACTGTGCAACTGGAATCATTGTGTGTGTGAGTATCAGCGACAGGCCTGGTCCTGTGTTTCTCAGGGTATTAACTCATACGAATGTTTCACATTAAGGTATGCCAATGACATCGTAATGACCAGGGAAAGGTACTGTGGCTTTTGACTGCGATGCAAGCAACAGAGACTGAAATGGTATTTTTCATCATGACTGTCAGTTGAGTTCCAACAAGTTTACAGAAGTAGGCTGACAGTGGATTAAAGATAAACAATGTGTGTAAACCCATGGTGGCCAGCTGTCATCCTCACTGTGCCTCACTCTTACAGCATTGAACACAAATAGATTATTGTCTCGCATATCGTGCCAACTAGGTTGTCAAACTGTCATCTATCTACAAGGTGTCTATGATCAAATAGGCAATTATTCACATTTTACCTTCTCAGTTCATTAACTTCTTAATACCATGTCAGAAGCTGTTTATTAGGTGTAATATATGTCACCATATGCAGTATATGTAAGGTTGACAAGATAACTTGGAGGCTCAAGTCTCGAAGATGTATAGATATTTATCATGATGAAACATGTTTGCAGAGGTTACAATGGCCCATTTATTTATTTTATGTTTTAAGATTGAAAAAAGGGTAAATGTTTGCATTCATTGAATTAAGGGAGTGTGAGTTAATTTATCATTGGTCTACATTACAACTCCAAGGCCAGGGGATTCAGAGTAACCCTACCCATCAAAATCCTGGTGATTACCGTTGACCAGAAACTGAATTGGGTCATCCATATGGCTACAAGAACAGGTCAGAGGCTGGGAATGCTGCAGGGAGTAACTCACTTCCTGATTCCCCAGAGCCTGCCCACATCTACACGGAACAAGTCAGGAATATAATGGAATACTCTCCAATTGCCTGGCTGAATGCAGCTCCAACAACACTCAAAAGGCTCAACACCATCCAGTGCAGGGCAGCCTACATGATCAGTGCCCTATCTCCACCTTAAACACTTCATTCCCTCCACTACATGTGCAACATGACTGCAGTATTTACCAAATTCTAACTCTCAAAGCTTCCTTTGAGAGATGTATGGGAACACCACTACCTGCAAGCTACACCATACTGACTTGGAAATATATTGCCTTTACTGATCAAAATCTGGAAATCCCTCCCTCGCAGCACTGTGGGTATGCCTACACCAGATGGATTGCAGTGGTTCAAGAAGACAGCTCACCACCACCTTCTCTGCAGCGATTATGGCTGGTCAATAAATGCTGGCCGAGCCAGTGATTCTCACATTCCAAAAGCAAATACAAAAAACAGCACCAGAGATTTCCATTCCTTATAGCAATCAAGACTGTGGTCCCCTAAATGCCAATTGATGCTATGTTCTGGGAATAGAGTTGCATGCATTGAATCTTCCAACACACAAAGAGGCCATTTGGCCCATCATGTCTGTTGTGTGAATTGATGACACAATTGAGAGAACTATCCAATTAGTTGATATTGTTGATATTGTGAACCTAGTCCAAGAGAAAAAGGAAGCATTGATATTGTGAGCCTCGTCAAAGAGAAAAAGGGAAGTATTTGTCAAAGCTAGGAGGCTGGGAACACATGAAGCAAGTGTGGAATGCAAGGAAAGTAGAAAGAAACTTAAGCAAGGAGTAAGAAGGGCTAAAAGGGGTTATGAAAAAGCATTGGCCAGCAGGATTAAGGAAAATCCCAAGGCTTTTTATACATATATAAAGAGCAAGAGGGTAGCCAGGGAGAGGGTTGGCCCACTCAAGGACAAGGGAGGGAATCTATGCGTGGAGCCAGAGGAAATGGGCAAGGTATTAAATGAGTACTTTGTGTCAGTATTCACCAAAGAGAAGAACTTGGTGGATGATGAGTCTGGGAAAGGATGTGTAGATAGTTTGAGTCATGTTGAGATCAAAAAGAAGGAAATATTGGGGTTCTTGAGAAACATTAAGGTAGACAAGTCCCCAGGGCCTGATGGGATATACCCCAGAATACTGAGAGAGGCAAGGGAGGAAATTCCTGGGGCCTTGAGAGAAACCTTTGTATCCTTACTGGCTACAGACGAGGTCCCAGAGGATTGGAGAATAACCAATGTTGTTCCTTTGTTTAAGAAGGGTAGCAAGAATAATCCAGGTAATTACAGGCTGGTAAGCCTTACATTAGTGGTAGGGAAATTATTGGAGAGGATTTTTCGAGACAGGATTTACTCCCACTTGGAAATAAGTGGATGCATTAGCAAGAGGCAACATGGTTTTGTGAAGAGGGTGTCATGTCTCACTAATTTGATCGAGTTTTTCAAGGAAGTGACGAAGATGATTGATGAGGGTAGGACAGTGGATGTTGTCTACATGGACTTCAGTAAGGCCTTTGACAAGGTCCCTCATGGCAAGACTGGTGCAGAAAGTGAAGTCGCATGGGATCAGAGATGAGCTGGCAAGGTGGATACAGAACTGGCTCGGTCATAGAAGAAGCAGCGCTTCAAAAGCTAGTGGCTTTTGCTACCAAATAAACCTGTTGGACTTTAACCGGGTGTTGTGAGACTTCTTACTCAGTCATAGAAGACAGAGGGTAGCAGTGGAAGGGTGTGTTTCTGAATGGAGGGCTGTGACAAGTGGTGTTCCTCAGGGATCAGTGCTGGGATCTTTGCTGTTTGTAATATATATAAATGATTTGGAGGAAAATGTAACTGGATTGATTAGTAAGTTTGCGGACGACACAAAGAACAAAGAACAAAGAACAATACAGCACAGGAACAGGCCCTTCGGCCCTCCAAGCCCGTGCCGCTCCCCGGTCCAGGATTGAATCCTGAATCCAGGATCCCCGCCCAATTTTCCAGCCTATCCACATCCTAATATCCTATCCACCGAGCTGTCCCTCACAGCTACGATGCTTTGTTCATTACAACCTATTAACTCACCCCCACCCCCCCATTCCAGACCATGTGATCTCCAGGGAGAGGCGAAAACCCAGAGTGAAAACCCCAGGGCCAATATGGGGAAAAAGAAAATCCGGGAAATTCCTCTCCGACCCCCTGTGGCGATCGAAACGAGTCCAGGAGATCACACTGGCCCTGATCAGAAAATGCTTCCCAACCCTATTCATTTCCACTTCTGTTTTACGAACACCATCTGAATTCCCTGCCCCCGAGACAGGTTCCCAACTATCCGCAGTCTCGCTCTGTACTGGCACCAGCAAGATGATCATAGAATGAAGCCTTGAAACGAGAAACAAAGAACAATTAGCCCGCGCCGCTCCCTGGTCCAAACTAGACCACTCTTTTGTATCCCTCCATTCCCACTCCGTTCATATAGCTGTCGAGATAAGTCTTAAACGTTCCCAGTGTGTCCGCCTCCACCACCTTGCCCGGCAACACATTCCAGGCCCCCACGACCCTCTGTGTGAAATATGTCCTTCTGATATCTGTGTTAAACCTCCCCCCCTTCACCTTGAACCTATGACCCCTCGTGAACGTCACCACCGACCCGGGGAAAAGCTTCCCACCGTTCACCCTATCTATGCCTTTCATAATTTTATACACCTCTATTAAGTCTCCCCTCATCCTCCGTCTTTCCAAGGAGAACAACCCCAGTTTCCCCAATCTCTCCTCATAACCAAGCCCCTCCATACCAGGCAACATCCTGGTAAACCTCCTCTGTACTCTCTCCAAAGCCTCCACGTCCTTCTGGTAGTGTGGCGACCAGAACTGGACGCAGTATTCCAAATGCGGCCGAACCAACGTTCTATACATCTGCAACATCAGACCCCAACTTTTATACTCACATCAGACCCCAACTTTATAAAGGTTGGTGGATTTGTGGATAGTGATGAGGACCATCAGAGGATACAGCAGGAGATAGATCAGTTGGAGACTTGGGCGGAGAGATGGCAGATGGAGTTTAATCCGGACAAATGTGAGGTAATGCATTTTGGAAGGTCTAATACAGATAGGAAATATACAGTAAATGGCAGAACCCTTAGGAGTATTGATAGGCAAAGGGATCTGGGTGTACAGGTACACAGGTCACTGAAAGTGGCAATGCAGGTGAAGAAGGTAGTCAAGAAGGCATACGGCATGCTTGCCTTCATCGGCCGGGGTATTGAGTTTAAAAATTGGCAAGTCATGTTGCAGCTTTATAGAACCTTAGTGAGGCCGCACTTGGAATATAGTGTTCAATTCTGGTCGCTACACTACCAGAAGGATGTGGAGGCTTTGGTGAGGGTACAGAAAAGATTTACCAGGATGTTGCCTGGTATGGAGGGCATTAGCTATGAGGAGAGATTGGAGAAACTTAGTTTGTTTTCACTGGAGCGACGGAGGTTGAGGGGAGACCTGATAGAAGTCTACAAGATTATGAGAGGCATGGACAGAGTGGAAGAGTCAATTACTAGGGGGCATAGGTTTAAGGTGCGAGGGGCAAGATTTAAAGGAGATGTACGAGGCAGATTTTTTACACAGAGAGTAGTGGGTGCCTGGAACTTTTTGCCAGGGGAGGTATTGGAAGCGGATACAATAGTGACTTGACAAGTACATGAATAGGATGGGAATAGAAGGATATGGTCCCCGGAAGGGTAGGGGGTTTTAGTTAAGTTGGGCAGCATGGTCGGTGCAGATTTGGAGGGCCGAAGGGCCTGTTCCGGTGCTGTAATTTTCTTTGGTCTTTGTAGTCTCAGTGCCCTGCTGTCGGTCCATAGCCCAAGCTCATTTTAGAAACTGGCAGTCAACAAAGATTAACGTTCACCTCTTCTGTGTAGGTTACATTGTACCTCAGTCTCAAAAATAAAACGAGTGCATCTAACAATGTACCACCCAGCCCTCTGCATGCCCAAGAAATTCAGTTTATAGTACGCAAACTGGGTGGAATAATTGCATAATGGTGTCATTTCTAAAGTGATAAACTTCAATAATGAAGCTGCATTGTAAGGCACTTTATTGCTGTGATGTGTGATTCCACTCGCACACTGACACCTCACTTCATAGTAAGAAGTTTAACAACACCAGGTTAAAGTCCAACAGGTTTATTTGGTAGCAAAAGCCACACAAGCTTTCGAAGCTCTAAGCCCCTTCTTCAGGTGAGTGGGAATTCTGTTCACAAACAGAGTTTATAAAGACACAGACTCAATTTACATGAATACTGGTTGGAATGCGAATACTTACAACTAATCAAGTCTTTAAGAAACAAAACAATGGGAGTGGAGAGAGCATCAAGACAGGCTAAAAAGATGTGTATTGTCTCCAGACAAGACAGCCAGTGAAACTCTGTGGGGGTTACAAATAGTGTGCCATGAACCCAATATCCCGGTTGAGGCCGTCCGCGTGTGTGCGGAACTTGGCTATCAGTTTCTGCTCAGCGACTCTGCGCTGTCGTGTGTCGCGAAGGCCGCCTTGGAGAACGCTTACCCGAATATCAGAGGCCGAATGCCCGTGACCGCTGAAGTGCTCCCCAACAGGAAGAGAACAGTCTTGCCTGGTGATTGTCGAGCGGTGTTCATTCATCCGTTGTCGCAGTGTCTGCATAGTTTCCCCAATGTCGCGACACACGACAGCGCAGAGTCGCTGAGCAGAAACTGATAGCCAAGTTCCGCACACACGCGGACGGCCTCAACCGGGATATTGGGTTCATGTCACACTATTTGTAACGCCCACAGTTGCGTGGACCTGCAGAGTTTCACTGGCTGTCTTGTCTGGAGACAATACACATCTTTTTAGCCTGTCTTGATGCTCTCTCCACTCCCATTGTTTTGTTTCTTAAAGACTTGATTAGTTGTAAGTATTCGCATTCCAACCAGTATTCATGTAAATTGAGTCTGTGTCTTTATAAACTCTGTTTGTGAACAGAATTCCCACTCACCTGAAGAAGGGGCTTAGAGCTTCGAAAGCTTGTGTGGCTTTTGCTACCAAATAAACCTGTTGGACTTTAACCTGGGTTGTTAAACTTCTTACTGTGTTTACCCCAGTCCAACGCCGGCATCTCCACATCACCTCACTTCATCGCAGACTTATATGAAGGCAGTTGTGGGCTTTAAAGTTCTTTAAATGATCAGCAGGGGGAGCTGTGGGTACGATATTTGCTGAAGTGTTGCTGCTTGTTGACTAATTCACAGATCCCTCTTTTCTATTATACATTTAATTTAATATCCCAGTGATTTTAATAGTTTGCTTTGTGACCATTTAGCTCATTATTCTGTTGATGGAAATCCCTGAGGTCTGCAGGAGCGTCCGTGGGCCAGAGGAGAATTGAACTGGAGCAGTTTTCAGAGTCATTGAGAAAATACTGAGGTAAGTGAGACTGTTAGTCTTGTGGTGGAGTGAAAGGCAGAGAATTAGTCATTGGTTTGTGTGAAACACAAATGTTTCAATCTGCATCAGGTCTTCCATTCCATCGCAGAATATGCTGAATCATTCAATGAATCATGGAATCCCTAGAGTGCACAAGAGGCCATTCAGCCCATTGGGTCTGCACTGACTCTCTGACTGAGTATCTTACCCAGGACCTCCTCCACCAAATCCCTGTAACCCCACACAAATTTACCATGGTTAATCCATCTAATCTACACATCTTGGGACACCAAGGGGCAATTTTAGCAAGGCCAATTCACCTAATCTGCACATCTTTGGAGTGTGGGAGGAAACTGGAGCACCCGGAGGAAACCCACACAGACACTGGTAGTCAGACTGTCTCCAAACAGACAGTCACCCAAGCTGGGAATCGAACCCCGATCCCTGGCGCTGTGAGGCAGCAGTGTTAACCACTGTGCCACCTTGCCGTCCAATGGAGTTGTTCATTATTAATGTAAAGCAATGGATTAAACAAAATCAGCCACTTCATCAGTAAAGTCTTGTACACATTAATATGGGGCGTAGGCAGGAAATTTAAATTGTACAGACTTCTTCCAAATGCTGTTTTCTACACCCACTGGTGCACACATTTCTAAGGATTCAGGGAAAATAGTAATATTTTGCTCTCATTTAAACATATTCACTTAATAATTAAGAAATTTTAATCTCGAAATGTTACCAAAAAGAATTTGGTTTTATTCACTCCCAACACCAGAACCAGACCATCACTTTCCCAAACAAATACCATCGTGAGTCATGCTTCCATCCATTTACTGATGAAGTCACAGAAAGGACCCCCCATCTTCTTCTGTCGCCTCAGTTCCTAGTCAGTCTTTCTCTCTCCAATTCCCCCAATTCACTGAGACATGCTATCTCCTGAAAGTATTTTGCACTGCCTGGCATGGTCAGTCTGAGCTGGTGTTGCTGCTTCATTGTTGGATTGTACTCTCTGCAGTAAGTGCAATTTTGATTTATCACGAGACCAGGAATTCCTACTTGGAGAGTAGAATGAGGTTCTAAACCTAAGCAGAGCATTTAGAATGGGTAGCAGTCAGAAGAAACAAACCAACCCAGGAAACTAGCAAAAATTGACCAGCAGATTACAGAAGGTTGACAGCCTGAAAAATTAGATAACTCAAAAATATCCTGAGTATAGGATTACAACAGTATTGTTTCATAGAAAATGCAGTGGGACATTGCTTGCCATTGTTTAAACTGCAAGTGGATCTACCATTCCAACACTTGTACATAGAATCATAGAAACACTATAGATCATTCAGCCCATCAAATCTGCACTGACTCGCCGACAGAGCATCCTACCCAGGCCCTATCCCTGTAACTCCACAAATTTACTCCTCTAATTTTCCTAACCTGCACATATTTGGACACTAAGGGACAATTTAGCATGGCCAATCCATCTAACCTGTACATCTTTGGAGTGTGAGAGGAAACTAGAGCACCCGGAGGAAACCCATGCAGACACGGGGAGAACGTGCAAACTCCACACTGACAGTCACCCAAGACCGAAATTGAACCTGGGTTTCTGGCACTGTGAGACAGCAGTGCTAACCACTGTGCCACCGAGGCACCCCCAAGAACTAGATTGTTGCAGGCATTTTCTCATTTCTTGTAGAAACCTTCCAGGTTATTGTAAATAATCTCTGTTACTAAGCTTGATTGTAAAATCATTTAAAATTATTTATAGCGTTATCAGAGTGAAGCCCAGATAAACTCAGTTCAAGATGCCATGTTTTCCCCAGTCACTGGCCAATTGGTTTATGAGTTGAGCTACAATCTCCTAGCTTGGAGACAAAGGAAGAAAGCTCAACCACCACTGGAGGCTGAAAAAAATAGAAAATGAAGTACGTACCTCCTTCCCCTCTTCACCGAACTGCATCACTCGCCAAACTCCTAACCCCATCAAACTCCCAACATCACACTCGGTGCCCAAGCCACACTCCATGATCTTAGGTTTTAATGTGAAGGGAATGGAGGAAACTGAATTAAGGTGCATTCAGTAAAATGCTTTTGTTTAGTGTGTAGCAAGTCCAACAAGAGAAGGCACAGTTGTGGGCATAGTTTAAGGTAATGAAGCTGGGCAGGTGGAAGCAGTGGCATAAGGGGAGCATTTTGGTGGTAGTGATCATAACTCAGTTAGTTCTTAGCATAACTATGGAGAAAGGCAAAGATAGAATAAGAGTTAAAGTTCTAAATTAGGATAAGGTCAATTTTACTAAGCTGAGAAGTGATTTAGCAAAAGTAGACTAGCATCAGCTACTTGAGTTTCAGAGTGGTGGGAGGCATTCAAAGAGGAGATTCAAGGGATTCAGAATAAACATATTCCCACAAAGAAAAGGGAAAAGCCACCAAATGTAGAGCCCCCTGGACGTCAAGGCACTTACATGTTTAAGATAAGGCAGAAAAGGGAAGCTTATGCCACACACTGAGAACGCAAGACTAAGAAAGCTGAAAGGAGTATAGAAAGTGAAAGGGGGAAATCAGGAAGGAAGTTAGGAAATCGAAGAGAGGGCATGAAAGAATGCAATATGATAACTAAGGAAAGGATTGGTCCTCTAAAACACCAGAAACTTATGTGTTGAGGTGGAAGGTGTGGGTATGGTTCTTAATTAATACTGTCTTAACAAAAGAGGGGGCTGATGCAGTAATTGTAGTTAAAGAGGAAGAATGTGGAGCATTGGATGTGATAAACATGAGGAGAGAGGAATTATTAATGGGATTAGTATCCTTGAAAGTGGATAAATCACCAGGGTCAAATCAAATGTACCCAGGTTGTTAAAAGAAGCCAGGGAGGAAATAATGGAAGGTCTGACCATCGTTTTCCAATCCTCACAGGATAGGTGTGATGCTGAAGGATTTGAGATATGCTAATGTTGTACTTTTGTTTAAAAAGGGAGTAAGGGATAGGCCAAATAGTTACAGGCCAGTCAATCTAACCTCAGTAGTGGGCAAACTACTGGGATCAATTCTGAGAGACAGGATAAGCTGTCACTTAGAAAAGCGCAGATTAATCAAGGATAGCCAGCATGGATTGGTTAAAAAGATGAACATTGCAATTTTGAGGAAAGATTAGATAGGCTGGGAATGTTCTCCTTGGAGCAGAGGAGGCTGGGGGAGATTTGATTGATACGTACAAAATTGTGAGGGGCTGGGATAGAGTGGATGGGAAGGCCCAACCTACCTTAAACAGAGGGATCAGTGACTAGGGGGCATAGATTTAGAGTGATTGGTAGGAGGATTAGAGCAGAAATGGGGAGATATTTCTCATGATGTGGAGATGCCGGCGTTGGACTGGGGTGAACACAGTAAGAGTTCTAACAACACCAGGTTAAAGTCCAACAGTTTATTTGGTAGCAAATAAACCTGTTAGATATTTTTCATCCAGAGGTTGTAAGGATTTAGAAGTCACTGTCTGAAAGGGTGGTAGAGGCAGAAATCCTTATCTCATTTCAAAGGTGTCAGGATGTGCACCCGACGTGCTGTAACTGGCAGGGCTACTGACCAAATGCTGGATTAGCCTGGGTGGCTCATTTTCCTTTGGTTGGTGCAGACATGGTGGGCCAAGTGGCCTCTTTCTGTGCTGGAAACATTCTGTGACTCACACTGACAGTCTTCTCCCCTCACTCCTGCTTCACATTGTCACTCCTCTCTCACTGCTCCCACTAATAATGCTGTTACTTTGGGGTATAGCGTAATTATATCAGTAATGGCTTTGCACCTTCCCGCTTCTAACTTTGAGTCTGGTTCTGAAGCTGAGAGCAAACTCAAAAGATTCAATCAGAATTCAGTTTATCTATTTTCTTATGAAACTTGAACACTCAAATAAGACCTCTTCTCATCTTCTTCAGAATAAACTGTCACTGGCTCCTGAACGTCTCCTCAATGCTCAGACACTTTAATCTGGGCATTAGTTTGGGAATCCTCTTCTGCACTCTAACCTTACTGTAGTAGCTAGCAGACCAGAATTGTGCACATGCTGTACATGTGTACAAACTCATAACCATTGGTTAGGTGCATTGACCATGCTAAATTCTTCCTCAGTGTACCCGAACAGGTGCCAGAGTGTAGCGACTAGGGGATTTTCACAGTAACTTCATTGTAGTGTTAATGTAAGCCTACTTGTGACACTAATAAATAAACTTTCAGAAACTTTCCTGGGCCTTATGCATTAAGCCCATTGAACATCCCAATATCATGCTGGTTTATCATATTTACCCCTCAACCACCATGAAGAAAGAATATCTGGTCACTTATCTAACTGCGGCTTTGGGGAACTTTGGGGAGTGTGAACTGACTGCTGCTTCTCTATTACAACAAAATAACTTGATTGGCATTGAAATGCTTTTGGACACCTTAAGGTGTTGACAGTCTAATAACATGTGGCGAAGTGTGAAGTGATGCATCTTGAAAGAAAGAATGAGCAAAGATAATATAAACGAAAGGGTACAATGTTAAATGGGGTGCAGGAACAAACACAAATCTTTGAAGGTGACAAGACAGGTTGATAAGGCTGTTAAAAGCATTGGGTTTTATGAAAGTGTACAGGACAACAACAAGGAAATGATGCTGAACCTTTATAAATCACAGCTGGAGCACTGTAGCCAGTTCTGGGCACCATACTTCAGGAAGGATGTCAAGGCCTTAGAAAGGTTACAGAGAGAATTTACTAAAATGGTACAAGAGTTGAAGGACTTCAGCTAGAGAACATGGGATTGTTTTTCTTGAAGCAGAGAAGATTCAGCCCCTTGAGCCTGCTCCGCCATTCAATATGATCATGGCTGATGTCATCTCGGCCTCAACTCCACTTTCCTGCCCATTGTCCATAACCCTTCAACCCATTAATTAAAAATATGTCTATCTCCTGCTTAAATTTACTCAATGCGCTGGCACCCACTGCACTCCACTGCATTGGATTCCACACATTCATGACTCTTTGAGATAAATAATTTCTCCTCATCTCTGTTTTAAATCTGCCACCACTTAGCCTAAAACTAATTTTTAAGTTTATTTATTAGTGTCACAAGTAGGCTTACGTTAACACCACCACAATGAAGTTACTGTGAAAATTCCCTAGTTGCCACACTCCAGTGCCTGTTCAGGTACACTGAGGGAGAATTTAGCATGGCCAATGCACCTAACCAGCACATCTTTCAGACTGTGGGAGGAAACCAGACCACCCAGAGGAAACCCACACAGACACGGGGAAAACATGCAGACTCTGCACAGACAGTGACCCAAGCCAGGAATTGAACCTGGGTCCCTTACGTTGTGAGGCAGCAGGGCTAACCACTGTGCCACCATGCCATTGTAAGGGGAAAATATAAGGAAAGCACACTTTACAATGGCTGCCTGGCACATAAAGAGTTAACTGGGAAAGGAGCCAAAAAGCAGACACCAGCTCCCACTTATCAGAAATCACTTTAAATCAAAACTAACAGACAAGCCATTTCTAAATCACAGACAGTGACTCAAAGTAAAACAAACACCTCAGGAAGCCAAGCCGAGGGTCGAGACATCTTTTAAGATAAGGAAAACCTGAAACAAAGGGAATAGATTAGCCATAGGAAGGGCGGGAAAATATGAATGCGAGGAAACCAATTAACACCTGAATGAGCCAAAACTAACCATTGATAGATACAGACATAAGGAAATGTACCCATTCATAAGAACAATACTATGTTAAATGTCTATATCTGTTTGTACCTGCCTAAACTATGTGATAATGTTCGAATCACCAGTCCATCCATTATGTAAAGCGTATAAAGATGGACCGCTCCCGACATTTTACCGAGAGAAGGTTTGCTACAGACATGTGCCTTGTCTCCATGGAGCTCCGTTGAATAAATCGTATTTTCTGAATCTCGAAGTCTGACTCCTCGTGGATTTTTCCCACAACAAATTGGCGTAGTCGGCAGGATCCTATTACTGGTGAGATCGATTGGCCACGATCGCAACCGGGGTAGAGATCGCAGAATCTGTGAAAGTCGGACTGGATCAGAAAATACAGTTTATAAGGGGGAAATATTTGTACTGTGTATTTGTTATAGTATTTGTTATAGTGATAAGTACTAACTGCTGATAGTAATAAGTAACTGTGATTTGTGCTGATCGACAAAAGGACAAGGTAGTGCCTGTCTCAAAACCTCTGCCTTAGACTGGCTATTAAGAGCAGAAATCTGCCACGTGAAGGTCAGGAATTGAAGTGAGTGAGAGACACCAAGGGCACTAAAGGACTGTGAAGCACAAAAGGGCAGAAGTCGGTTTAACATCAAACTCTGTAGTGGCGAACAGATGCAGAGTTGCCAGCTGATTGCATGAAAGTATTGAGAAGTTGGGAACTGTACTGTCAATGTTGTGAAAAGCGGGGCGGAACAGGAGTTTGATCAACTCTGACCTAAACCGGACTCCGGTGGAGAAGCACATTGCCGAAGTGATAATCGTGGAAGCCGTGAGTACAACTTGAAACCCTGTAACGGCAGTGAAACACGGTGTGAGAATAGCAATAGTGGCCGGGGATAGTGAAGTCCCCACGGTAGAGAGCACACTTTGCTAAGAATAGTAATAGTGGCCGGGGGTAGTGAAGTCCCTATGGTAGAGAGCACACTTTACTAAAGAATAATCGTGGCCGGGGTTAGTGAAATCTGCGAAATGGCAGATAGTGGAGTTAAAAGGGGATCTGCAGGTTCCCTGATTGAAATCTACATGACAGACAGGAAGGAGTTAATAAAGAGAATGCAAAAGGATGGCTGGGATACTTCTCAAACCTTCGAGCAGCAGAGAGCGTGGATAGATAAAGAAAAAAGAAACAGAACGAAGAAGATAGGAGTAATGTTAACACATCAGTTAGCAGGTCTAATTGAACAAGTAGTTGCCTCTACGAGGAAATGGAGGGAAGATAAAGAAAGAATTAGAGAATTAGAATCCCGAGTGAGGGAACTGGAAAAACAAAATCAGGTTTTAGAAAGGCAATGGGGAGGAGAAACTGATCCTCTACCTTCTTATGAGTCTACCCAGTGAGGACCAACCGCTCCCTCAGAGGAATGGGAACAGCTGGAACACAACTTAGCGCCCATAACTAGAGGGGGGACAGCAGCGCGACCGAAAACAAATTATAAACCCTTTACCCCAGGGGAGAGACAGCAGATAATGGCTTCCCTGGGCAAATTACAAACTAGAAGCGCGAACACTACATTCTGGGAAGAATTAGACACGATCTGGGTAGGACACCAATTACACCTAAGAGACATGCACCAGCTGGTCAGAGCAGCCTGTCCAGCGGATAAGTGGAGGCAGGTAGCAGGTGGACCCGCTGCCCCTATAGCACAGGATTATAATGGGGGACGGTGGACACATGTAACCCCCCTAACAGCAGAGTTAGATGCCCAATAGGCACCCTTCTTACAGTTTAAAGAAGAAATTCAGAGGGTCTTAGGGAATGCTCCCACTAACTGGAGCAGAATTACCACCACAAAGCAGCTAAAAGGAGAAGGAGCTTCTGAGTACGGGGAACGACTGTTCCGGATATACCAAGAGTGCTCAGGACAAGGGAATCCAGGGCAAGGAGATCGAGCGTTCATCCAGGCTTTTAAGGATGGACTCTCTAGTTCTCACCAGGTCATCCTAAAAATGGGAGTGATTATGTCCCAAGATTACGATGAATTGGTAGAATGGGCTAGTGGCATACCTGGAGGTGGATAGGAGAGATCTTAGTTTTTGTATTTCAGTGTGTTTGTGAGATCTGGTAGCTTGTCGAATGTAGGTGGTTGTTGTTGTATTAGATTGAGAGCAGGGAGCTGGAGAAGCCTGTTTGTTCCTGTGGAATGTTTGTTGCAGGCAGTGGGTGCAGTGCATTGCACCTTGGTTTAGCCTCAGGGGGGCTGGGAGAGTGTTAAAACTGTTAAAGATTAAAGTGATAAGATTTCTTGAATCTACTTGTTTTGAGTTAATTACAGTTTGGAAGAAAGAAGAATAAAAGCGACCGTCTTAATCAACGTTCTGTATTCTCTTTGAATGTTTTACTCTCATCCCAGTTTGAAATGTTAAGTTTGAATGAAAAAGGATGTGCTGTGGAATGACTTTTGGAAGCTTCCATGTGTGTCTGTGTGTGTTTAAACAAAGTGGTTGCGTGGATGTTTTGTTGTTGTTTGCTTTAATGTTTTAATGTTAAGAAAGGATTTAAACCTTGGAAGGAACCATGTGCTCTTTCCTTTGTCTTGAAGTAGAAATTATAAGAGTTAGTTGAGAAGTTAAGAGAAGAAAATAAGTAATTTTGTGGAAAGGTAGAAAAGCAGGAACAAAAGACTGAGGTAAATATATTGTCTATGAGTCAGTTTAAAGTATATCAAGTCAGTGAAATACAGTATTAATCGCAGAATATCGCGATTTACGAACGTCAGATAGTTTAATATTCTGAACTGGTTAAAATTATGTACTGCCGTCGGCATTTCATGTGCCATCTATTGTTCAAGGTTTGCCAAATATAAAAACACTGCAAAGCTTAAAATCTAGCCAGTTAAGAAACCAAAATGTTCCTAATCAAATAACTGGTATGTATTGCACCTACTTTGATTTTGATTCGGCGCCTGTTATTTTCCCTAGAGTGCGGGGGCTTTGATCTGGAGCTCAGTTTAAAAATGGAAACGGCTTGAATTAAAAGGGTTTGGATATCACGGTTACAATGTGTAAAGTGGTATGATACAACTGCCGCTTGATTATTTTTATTATACAGTATAGCACTGCCATATAGACACAAGAATAACATCAAATCCTGAAAAGCCTTAACCAACTTTGTATGATATATTCATATACTATATATTGTATATTGATAAAAACATAATTATTTTGTGAAGTACTGTGGTGCGGCGCTTGCACGCAAACAAATGATCAAATTAGAGATAATGTAGGAGTACATCATATAAAGATTGGAGCTGTATGGCATGTGATTTTAATGGGGAAAGCGATGTCTTTTGATAAAGATTACATACAAATGAATGGATGTCCAACTGCAGCCAAAAAAGGCCAGTACAAAGTGTTATTTAATTCACACTAAGCTTTCTATGGAAGGGGGATATATAGTTAAAATGTATAATGCACTAGCTAAAGCCATGCAGACATCAGGGAGAAGGTGGACAGAGGTATTGCCCACGATACTAATGAAATTAAGAGCTACCACAAACCGGACAACCGGATTAACCCCTTACGAGCTAATGACAGGACGGGCGATGCAATTACCAGAAAACATCATAACAGGTGGGACCGATGTCGGTCCACTAAAAGATAAAATCAAGAGATACGTTCTGGACCTGAGCACCCAGCTAAAAGGGATGCGCAAATTGGTAAAAGACAATCAGGAAATAAAAGACGCAGAGAGAGAGCTTGAAATGCTCCCTGACATCCCAACAGCGGGAAGTCGCGTCCTAGTGAAAACATTACCCGACAAACCAGGGTTTGCACCAAAGTGGAATGGGCCATATGAAATTATAATTAGTGCGGACACCTGTGCCTGTATAGACATAAGAGGGAAAGGTGTCTGGAAGCACGGGACGCAGCTGAAATTACACAAAGGAGATAAGTAGCTAAATTGATGAACTAACAGAACTGCTTTCCTCAACACAGTCAAAGACTATAGGTGCAGGTCAGTGGGACTAGGCATAAAATGGTTCGGCACAGACAAGAAGGGCCAAAAGGCCTGTTTCTGAGCTGTAATTTTCTATGGTTCTATGGTTCTACTGCAAGTAAGAGCCGGCGTGCGCGGCTAAATAAATAACATAACTTGTAAAAATTGAATTATAGTGTTAAGTTTTATGACTGTTGCGGATATGTATGTAATCGCGTATGTAACTGTATTATTTTGCGTTGTGGCAACTGTAAATTTGACTGGGCTGGAAGATAATTTGTTTTACAAAGCTCACATACATTTACACGGGAATCAAACTGTATGTTACCCGTTAACACAATCTGTAGAAGCCCTATTTGTAGCCACCCCTGGGTGGACCCCTCATGACTTATATACTGTAGATACATCAGAGACACCCTGTAAGGGACAAATTGGCAAATATAAAAGAGGTTTACAGGGGAGATGTGTGGGACTTGTAAACCCCACAGATCCTACATGCGGGGGGTCCCAACAGGTGGGAGGAAAAGCTTGTCCAGATACTGCAAGCTATCCGCTTTGTTTTACGGGGCAGGGATGGGGATGCCTTAGTCCCTAAGAATGATTCTTGTGTACAGACACAGTGTGTCCGTCAACATTGTCGGATTAACAAGGGACAGATTACTTGTATTTGTGACGAACGGAAATGTTTAAATATAACCGCGGGAAGACAGCTTATTTGCGGGCAATGTAATGGAACTCACGTAAGCTCAGCCAAATGGACATACCCCTTTGATACTTACCACGTGGTGGGATCAAACAGGAAGCCAAATAAACTGAACAATTGGCAGTATGAGCAAACTCATAATCGGGACACTAAGTGTTACCGGGCTAAGAAGGGATACATGTTCCTCTTCAATGGTACCTACATGACAGAAACACCAAACATCCCAAACCGTTTTGCGGTAGGAACAATTCCATGCTCTCAGAAGGGGTATATTCGGAGGAGAATAGTAACCTGGGCTATTAGCAGGGAATTCTGCGCTGACTGGGAAGCCCCGGGTACACTGGGATCCTCACTGGGGTATGGGTTCCTCGGAGCTTTATCTCTGGGGGGGTCAGCCGGGGTAATTGGAGCAAAGAATAGAAACCATATTGTTTGTGGACTAACAATCCTGGGAAACAGCACTTCAAAAGCATTGGAGGCTGTTAACCAAGAAATGGCTGAACTGAGATTGTATCCACAGCAGACACGATACGCAGTGGACTACCAGTTAGCACAAAAAGGGGGAGCATGTGCAGTCATAGGCAACAAATGCATAACCCATGTCACAGATGAGTCTTACAACATTACACAGGTCATCAATGACATCAGGAAACAACTTGATAACTTTAGACAGGGACCCAGGAGAGGAAGTAGTTGGCTGGCATGGCTGGTGGGGGAGTCCTGGGAGTCGTACCTGTTACATGGATTGGTCATACTCATTGTCATTATAATTGTCTGTTGTCTGACTGTTGGATGCCTTAAAGTCTGTTTTAAAATAATGTTGACAAGAATTGTGCCAGGAGTCAGTGTGTACATCAAAGAAGAGCCCCTAATGAAGATCCCTGAAGACGTCGGAAGAAATGAAGATACTGGAAGAAATGAAGACATCGAAAGAAGCGAAGAAGGAGAGAAGAACGAAGAATTGTATATGTGAATGTATAATTGTTGGTCTGGGGATTGTTGAAGCCATAATCCGACCAAAAGGAGGGACTGTAAGGGGAAAATATAAGGAAAGCACACTTTACAATGGCTGCCTGGCACATAAAGAGTTAACTGGGAAAGGAGCCAAAAAGCAGACACCAGCTCCCACTTATCAGAAATCACTTTAAATCAAAACCTAACAGACAAGCCATTTCTAAATCACAGACAGTGACTCAAAGTAAAACAAACACCTCAGGAAGCCAAGCCGAGGGTCGAGACATCTTTTAAGATAAGGAAAACCCGAAACAAAGGGAATAGATTAGCCATAGGTAGGGCGGGAAAATATGAATGCAAGGAAACCAATTAACACCTGAATGAGCCGAAACCAACCATTGATAGATACAGACATGAGGAAATGTACCCATTCATAAGAACAATACTATGTTAAATGTCTATATCTGTTTGTACCTGCCTAAATGATGTGATAATGTTCGAATCACCGGTCCATCCATTGTGTAAAAAGTATAAAGATGGACCGCTCCCGACATTTTACCGAGAGAAGGTTTGCTACAGACATGTGCCTTGTCTCCATGGAGCTCCGTTAAATAAATCGTATTTTCTGAATCTCGAAGTCTGACTACTAGTGGATTTTTCCCACAACACCACCCAACAACTATGATCTCTTGTTCTAGATTCCTCTCTTTCTATAACCTCTGCATTACCTGTTAATGTTGGGATGGTACTAGTGTCCTCCAATGTAAAAACTGAGGCAAAATATTGATTTAGTGTCTCAGCCATTTCTGTGTTCCCCAATAATAACTCCCCAGTCTTATCCTCCAAGGGACCAATATTCCCTTTAGCTACTCTCTTCCCTTTCATATATTTATCGAAGCTTTTGCTATCCTTTTTTATATTTTGCGCTAGTTTTCTTTCATAATTTACCTTTCCTCTTTTTATTACTTTTTTTAGTAACTGTTTGTTGATCTTTAAAGGTTTCCCAATCTTCCAGCCTGCCACTGGCCTTTGCAATAGGGTATACCTTGGTCTTTGTCTTTATGTTATTTTTAACTTCCTCGCTTAGCCATGAAATTTAATGGATGTGTTCAATATTGTTATGGGTTTTGATAAATAAGGAAAAGTTGTTCCCATTGGCAGGAGAATCCAATAACCAAAAGACACAAGTGGAGAGCTCCAGCTCAGAGGGGCCTATCTCCATCACTGAGCCTATCAAAGTTTGAGATTGATGGATTTTTGGACACTAAATGAATTAAGGGATGGGGAGGGTAGAAGATCGACCATAACATTGCTGAAAACTCAAAGAGCGGTATGGCCAACCAGGGGAGAGATGAGGAGATAGATTCCACACAGTGAGCTGTTGTGATCCAGAATCAGTAGCAACTTACAGAAGAGAATGTGATCTATATTTGAGAAGTATAAATTTATAGGGTAATGGGAAAAGAACAGGGGCTTGGGTTGAATTGGATATTCCTCTTGGAGGGCTAGTACGGGCACGCAGGGCCGAATGGCCTCGTTCTGTGCTGTATCATTCGGGCGCTGGCTGCTCTTAACTGCAACCTGCCTTTTTGACACTGAGTACAAAAGTGGCACCAGCGACTCTAACTTTCCTGTTTGTGTGTACATGTGAAGGGACTGTATCTCATCTAATACCTTATCACAAATAGTGTCTATATTTATATTACTTTGTGTCTGTGCTTTTTAAAACCGCAGTACAGCTATTCTTTTCTATAATTCTAGGGTCTGTTTATTCAGATCTGTCTGCTTTCGGACAGGATTTATTTGTAATTAGACAAGTGTTTTGTGCCGCTTGTCGCTGGGGCCGCCTCTGGACTCGGAAGCAGGAACTGGGCGGATCTGCGGGACGGAATAGCCTCGGCTGCTCTCACTGTGAATCTGCTCTCGCAGCGGAGCGGAGCTCAGCCCCCGGTGGCCGCGATGTTGCCACTGCCTCCGGACCGGGAGATTCTCTATAAAGATAGCAGAGATGCTCTCTCCATCCGCCGCCGCTGGAAGCTGCTGGTCGGCCTCCTCTTCGCCTCGCTGGTCGCAGCTTACCTCGGGCTGGTGGGATACTTCGCCGTTTACAGGGATTTCTTTCCAGGTAAGAGCCAGTCTGTTGTCCAGAGAACCCCACCGATTTCAAACATTAGCCTCGGAGCCGCGGGAGGGGATGAGAGGGGTAGGGTTCACAGGTTAAAGTGCTCTCAGATATTGCTGGTGGTAGTGTGTCTCGGATATGAAGGTGCTGGGACCTTACCTGTGATGGGGTGTTAGTGCGTCCTGGGTAGGAAGGTGTTAGGTCCTTACCCGTGATGGGGTGATAGTGTGTCCTGGGTGTAAAGGTGCTGGGTCCTTACCCTAACATGTGATGAAGGCAGTGAGTGCCCCTTTAACCGAAGCCAACTGTCTTCACTCTTTCAGATTTCACTATCCCACAGTTGCACTGCCTCACACTCTCAAACTGACTCTCAAACACACAAAGCAACTCTCGAATACAAACATTTGTGTACAGTGTGTTTCACACAGACACGGATTGGCTTACAGACGCTCTCTGGCACATGCTGCGCTTCTTTTCATTAACCAAATAAACTAAATCGATTAACAGTGGGGTAAATTAAAAATGCAGCCCCTTAAAGGGATATTGCAACAAAGTGAACAGGATCTCAAAGGAAACTTAAAACATCAAAGCAAAAAGGGATCGATAATGCAACCTCGTACCCATGTCTTTGGGCAAGGAACTGGCACACGCTGTGTGTATTTCTTTCTCTCTCACAGCTACATTCAAACAGTTCACAAACAGCCTGACTCACATATATACATACTGCTTCATACATGTGTACAGACATATAGCTTGGAAAAGAATATGATAAATGAAAGTGATCAAATTGCAATCATTCTGATTGCTGGATGCCCCCGTTAATTATATTTGATAATTAAAATATTTATAACTTGCTTTGTTTTCACAAAGATAATGTATAATTGGTGAGTTTTGAAAAATGTGTCACACATTTAAGTGTGGTTCAGTGGGCAGCACTCTTGCCTCTGAGTCAGTAAGTTATAGGATAGGTCCCATTTCAGGAACTTTACACAAAAGTCAAGGTTGACACTGCAGTGCGGCACTGAGGGAATTCTGAGGGATCAGTGTCAGAGGTGCCATCTTTCAGATGTGACGTTAAATGGCTGTGCTCTCAGATGGACATACACCATCCCATGGTGCTAGTTTGAAGACCCTCACCCTAGTAGCCTGGTCAATATTCATCACAAAGAAGATGATCTGATCATTATCATGTGGGAGCTTGCTGTATGCAAATTAGCTGCTATGTCTACTCCATTACAACAGTGACTACACTTCAAAACTCCTTCATTATATGTAAAGTACTTTGCGACAGCCTGTGGCATGGAATAACATGAATAAATGGATGCTGGTGAGGAGACGTGTGGGTTTGGTTCTAATTACAATTCACAGACATCAATATTCATTCCAATGATGGACTGGAATGATTGCAAAGTAAACAAACTAGAGCTGACAACCCCGGCCCCCCCCTCCGACAGCCCCCGCCCCCACCCTCCCTCCGACAGCCCCCGCCCCCCCTTCGACAGCCCCCGCCCCCACCCTCCCTCTGACAGCCCCCGCCCTCGCCCTCCCTCTGACAGCACCCACCCTCACCCTCCCTCTGACAGCCCCTGCCCTCCCTCCGACAGCCCCTGCCCTCCCTCCCGACAGCCCCCGCCCTCGCCCTCCCTCCGACAGCCCCCGCCCTCGCCCTCCCTCTGACAGCACCCTGACAGCTCTTGCCTCCCTCTCCTGTTGAGGTAATGTTCTACATGCAGAAGATATTCACCTAAGTGGTCGTTTTTTTGTGCTTAAGCCTGAATTGTAAGTGTTGACAGGTTATTTAACTATGGAAGCTATCACAATAAGTTAGATCATGTCCTTAACAAAAACAGAAAATGCTGGAAAATCTCAGCAGGTCTGACAGCGACTGTGGGGAGAGAATAGAGCCAACGTTTCGAGTCTGGATGACCCTTTGTCAGAGCATCAGACGTCTCAATTTCTCCGCTCCTCTCAACCACTCTAACTTGTCTCCTTCTGAACTTGCTTCACTTCTTTCTCTTAGGACCAACCTTGTCATCAAACTCGCCAACAAGGGCTGTGATGTTGTTGGCTGGCATATGGACCTCTATCTCACAGAGGCTGAGTGAGCGCCAACTCTCGAACGCTTCCTCCTACCTCTCCCTGGACCATGACCTGACCACTGAACATGGTTCTCAGCTCTGACAAAGGGTCACCCTGACTCAAAACATTGGCTCTATTCTCTCCCCACAGATACTGTCAGACCTGCTGAGATTTTCCAGCATTTTTTGTTTTTGTTTTCAATCCCAGCTTCCGCAGTGTTTTGCTTTAGATCATGTCCTTACCCGATATATACACTTTCCAGCAGTGCCTCACTGGATTGCGATGAGCCTTGCTGATTTTTATTGGCTTTCTCTAGCCAAGGGCAAATATAGCACAAATGCAGTGTGATTGACATCAGTTAACTCAACACCTTCTGGCCTGCATTATTCAGCATTATATTGCAGTTGGAAGAATTTCTAATTAACTCCCAGCTTGCCCCCACTGCCTAATGAACACTCGCTGTGACTCTTTGGTACCACATCAGTGCACTTGCAGCCTGTTCAGCAAAGCCAACAAGTCAGTGGCAGCTCCAGTAAAACAGCAGGAACTGATCTGAAGTCTCTGAATAGAGCATACCACAAGCTGTAGTGGGAGGAACTGAAACTGGCCAATGCAGCCCATGTGCCCTGGGGCCAGTGGAATTGTACCAATGAGACTGGGAGCCTATGTGACTGGGCAAGATTACCACAGAGATTCAGATATAACCACATGCCCACTAATGAAATGGGAGGCATTAAGTTGAAGCAGAAAATATCAGATGAGTCTATCATTGTGGTTTCACTAACAAAAACAGAAAAAACAGCGAGTCAGGCACAACATCTGTGAAGACAAGTGTGACAAGCTAAAGTTTCATGCATAACTCGTCATTAATGGGAAATGCAGGATTTATGTCTGAAACATTATCCTGCCCCTTCTCTCCACAAATGCTTTGTCTGCCCAGCTGAGTTTCCGACACTGATCCCTTTGACGACTACTACTTTTTAATAACGCCTTCGTTCCTAGAACAATCCCCATATTCTAGAAAAGCAGTTCAAACCAGAGCAATAGGATTGGTCAGCTATCCTAGAATAAACTGGAATGGAAAGGAGAACAATGTCTATTCAAAATGAATGCCAATAAGTCTGGGAATATAAAGGACTGGAAATTATTATTCAGTTGTATAGGGCTTTGGTCAGGCCCCATTTGGAGTGCTTCTATTTGTTTATGTAACACGCCTCAGGAAGAATATATTGAAATTGGAAGGGAGATTAATTAAATTAATGAGTTAAATTGTGCAGACAAATTGTACAAATGAGACTTGTATTTCTTGGAATTTAGAAGATTGGAGGGGAATCTAATTGAGGTGCTGAATTGATAAAGCGGTTTGATGAGGTGAGAAAGAAAGTCTTGCATTTATGTAGCACTTGTCACAGTCGTAAAGTGCTTCAAAGCACTTGGCAGCCAATTAAGTAGTTTTGAAGTGTAGTCACTGTTGTAATGGAGGAAACAAAGCAACTAATTTGTGCACAGCAAGCACCAACAAACAACAATGTGGTAATGAACAGATAATCTGTTTTGGCGATGTTGATTGAAGGGTAAACATTGGCTGGGATAACTTTCCTACTCTTTGAAATAGTACCGTGATTTTTTACAGCCTCTGTCTCCTCTGGAGGAGGAAATCAAGAACAAGGGAAAACAGGCTTATAATTAGAGCTGGCCATTCAGGAATGACCTACTACACTATCTTCCCCCAAAAGGTTGTGGATGTGAGGATATTGGAGCTTTCAAGACAGCTTTGTAGTAGATAAGATATCTAGGGTTATGGGTCAAAGATGGGTAAACGGAATTGAGGTACAGATCAGTCACAAACTAACAGAATGATGAATCAGGCGTGCAGGTCTGAATGTCTTCTCCTGTTACTGCATTCTTGCTGCTTTTGAGGCAGATTCCAACAACAGTGTGTGCTGCCATCAATGGAAGCCTCATCAGAAACTATCACATAGGCTTGGTACAAGAAAATGGAATCTTTTTGACCCAGGGACTGACTGCTTGGTCAAATTCTAGTAAAAGCACCCAGATCAAATCCCACTGCTTGAAGCTTTTTGTATGTATAGATTTCTGGTAGGATTGGGTTTGGTTGTGATGCTATCTGTGTTTTAGATAATGCACTGACATTAACTTTTCCAATTCACTTATGAAGAGTACACTCTTGTTTATTGGGATACCAGAGGGATGCAGGTTCCTATGGAATGATAGCCTGGCAAGAGCAAGCCCATGTGGAGGGTGGAAGTTAAGCACATGTGCATTAAGTAGACAATATCATTCCTCATATTGACTCAACAATATTTTAAAAATGCCACCTTGCTAAGGATATAGGAACATAGGAATTAGGTGTGGAAATAGACAAATTCAGTCTTTTGAGCCTGCTCCGCCATTCAATCAGATCATGGCTGATCTCTCCCTGGACTCAAATCCACCTCCCCACCTGTTCCCCATATCCCTTTATCTCTTTTTTAAAGTTAGAAATATATCTATCTCCTTGAAACCATTCAACGATTCAGACTCCACCGTGCTGTGGGGCAGCAAGTTCCACAAATTCACCACCCTCTGAAAGAAGTAGTTCCTTCTCATCTCAGTTTTAAATCTACCGCCTCTCAAACTATACCTGTGACCTTTTGTTCGAGATTGCCCCATAAGAGGAAACATTTGGTCTACATTTACTTTATCAATCCCTTTTAAAATTTTATATACCTCGATCAGATCCCCTCTGATCCTTCCAAACGCCAGCGAGTAAAAGCCCAAACTGTTTAATCTCTCCTCATACATCAACCCTTTCATCCCTGGAATCAATCTGATGAACCTCCTCTGAACTGCCTCCAATGCCACCAAATCTTTCCTCAAATAAAGAGACCAAAACTGGACACAGAACTCCAGATGTGGTCTCATCAACACCCTATACAATTGCAACAACACTTCTCCACTCCAGTCCCTTTGCAATAAATGCCAACATCCCATTTGCTTTTTTTTATTACATGCTGCACTTGCATACCGACTTTGTGCAATTCATGAACATGGACACCCAAATCTGTCTTTGAATCTTTCCATTTAGGTAATAATTTGCCTTTCTATTTTTTCTGCCAAAATGAACAACCTCTTATCCACAGTAAACGCCATCTGCCAAATTTTGTCCCATTCTCCAGCCTATCAATATCTGTCTTTTTATATCCTCTGCCTGCTTTCCTACCTATTTCAGTATCATTCGCAAATTTTGCTATGTTACACTCTGTCCTTGCTTGCAGATCATCAGAATAGTGAGGTAGCTATGATAGTAATTTATTATGGATATACTAGTGAAATTGCCAATCTGTAATTGTTGAATTATTCTGTAAAATAGCCAAATATTAAATAATTGTCAAAATTCCAATGTGTCCAATGTATTGGAATCATGCAGTACAGAAGGAGGCCATTTAACCTGGCCTTTTTGAGAGAGCTGTCTGATTAATTCTACCCCCGTCCCCTAATCCCATAACTCAAACTCCTCTTGATAAATTCTAATAGGGGGCTGATTAATAGAAGGTTATTAGATGATGACTCTTCCCTCCAACATTATACTCACCCCAAACTTTAAATTGGAATCTATTGTTCCCAGTGTAACATTTTGTACACATGAATACATATCTAAATTGTGTCTCTCATCAGTCTAAAGGTATCATTTACAGATCCAACCAAACAAATCAACAGCAGGATTAAAACTCAATATCGAATGTAATGCAATGTCTGTCAGATATCACCAACAACTTGCATTTATATAGGACCTTTAATATAGTTGGCAAGCTTCTCGAGAGTGTAATCAAACAAAATTTGACGCCAAGCCACATAAAGAGATATTTGCACAGGTGAACAAATGCTTGGTCAAAGAGGTAGATTATAAACAGCAGCTTAATGAGGAAGAAGATTCGAGAGCTTAAAACAAGGAAGAGAATTCCAAACAGTAAGCTGGCACAAAGCTGTGTTACTACCATTACTTAATTTAACTACAATTGCAGGATGGCCAATATCATTATAGGCTTGAGTATTAGTGGTTACTGTAGAGGTAAGTAGAGTCTTAATAGTAATTTACAGACTTTAGTCCATCATAAATATAACCTAATTGTAAGTTTCATGAAATATCATTTCATGTCCATATAATTATGTGAGTTTAAGTTCAAAGTCTCTTTTCAGTGTATCATTAGAAACCTTCAGTATCAAAGCCATCTCTTGGCTTGTAACCATAGAAAATATACACCTCCTCGCAAACTGATTGTACTGTCAGACAGAATCATTGCAGCACAGAAGGAGGCCATTCAGCCCATCATGTCTGGACTGGCTCTCTGAATGAATAATTTATTTGATGCCATTCTCCTGCCTTCTACCCGTAACCCTGCATATTTGTCCTTTTTGGATAAGAGTATAATTCCCTTTTGAGTGCATCGATTGAAGCTGCCTCCACTACACTCAGTGCTGTTCTTCTCTGGGTGTCATTTCAGGACAATTCAGTGATAAACTGTCATCATATCAGCTTTCTCCAGTATTTGTTCTTTATACTTTAGCTAAACTGCGACATATTGTAAACTTTTTGAATGACTGTTGTACAGTACGTCATTCAGTATTTCAAATTAAGCTACTAGCAATTAACACTCAACATTTCTATTGTTCGTCAAGGACTGTGTAGTGCACTCTCAGGTGAATGAAATCCAACAAAAAAACCTTAAGCTACCATAAAATTAAGTTCCCAATTTGATGACAATGCTTTCTAATGTTCTGTTTTAAAACATATAACTGACTGCCTGTGGGAAGTCTTGCAAGATAGTGTGCTCTGCTAATGGCCAATATCGTAACTGCTGAGGAATGCTTTCAGTCACAACACTGCCTGAGTCATCATTTTTAAAGCTCCAAGTTAACATGAACCAAAGAAGAAGAAGCTCCTTCCCAAGATCCACAAACAGGACTGACCTGGTAGACCTATTGTTTCAATCTGTTCCTGTCCCACTAAACAGATGTTTTCCTCACACCCTACACCCTGTAAGGATTCCATTCCATTCTCCCAATTCATAAGAACATAAGAACATAAGAAATAGGAGCAGGAGTAGGCCATCTAGCCCCTCAAGCCTGCTCCGCCATTCAATAAGATCATGGCTGATCTGATAGTGGGTTCAGTTCCACTTACCCGCCCGCTCCCCATAACCCTTAATACCCTTAATGGTTAAAAATCTATCTATCTGTGACTTGAACACTTAACGAGGTAGCCTCTACTGCTTCATTGGGCAGAGAATTCCAAAGATTCACTACCCTCTGGGAGAAGAAGCTCCTCCTCAACTCTGTTCTAAATTGACTCCCCCGTATTTTGAGGCTATGCCCCCTAGTTCTTGTTTCCAATGTAAGTGGAAATAACCTCGCTGCTTCTACCCTATCCAGCCCCTTCATTATCTTGTATGTCTCTATAAGATCTCCCCTCAACCTTCTAAACTCCAATGAGTACAGGCCCAGTCTACTCAATCTCTCCTCATAAGCTAACCCCCTCATCTCTGGAATCAACCTGGTGAACCTTCTCTGTACCCCCTCCAAAGCTAATATATCCTTTCTTAAATAAGGGGACCAAAATTGTACACAGTACTCTAGGTGCAGCCTCACCAGTACCCTGTACAGTTGCAGCATGACCTCCCTGCTTTTATACTCCATCCCTCTCGCGATAAAGGCCAACATTCCATTTGCCTTCTTGATTACCTGCTGCATCTGCAAACTGAGTTTTTGTGATTCATGCACAAGGACCCCCAGGTCCCTCTGCATAGTAGCATGTTGTCACCGTTTAAATAATAGTCCATTTTACTATTATTCCTTCCAAAGTGGATAACCTCACACTTACCAACGTTATACTCCATCTGCCAGATCCTTGCCCAATCAATTAGCCTATCCAAATCTCTCTGCAGACTCTGTGTCCTCCACGCAATTTGCTTTCCCACTCATCTTTGTGTCATCTGCAAACTTTGTTACCCTACACTCGGTCCCCTCCTCCAGATCATCTATGTATATGGTAAATAGTTGAGGCCCCAGCACCGATCCCTGCGGCACGCCACTAGTCACTGATTGCCAACCGGAAAAGCACCCATTTATTCCGACTCTCTGCTTTCTGTTAGATAGCCAATCCTCAATCCACGCTAACACTTTACCCCCAACTCCGTGTACCTTTATCTTATGCAGCAACCTTTTGTGAGGCACCTTATCGAATGCCTTCTGGAAATCTAAATACACCACATCCACCAGTTCCCCTCTGTCAACCGCACTCATTATATCCTCAAAGAATTCCAGTAAATTAGTCAAACATGACTTTCCCTTCATGAATCCATGCTGCGTCTGCTTGATTGAACCATTCTTTTCCAGGTGTCCTGCTATTTCTTCCTTAATGATAGATTCCAGCATTTTCCCAGCTATGGATGTTAAGCTAACTGGCCTGTAGTTACCTGCCTTTTGTCTACCTCCTTTTTTAAACAGTGGCGTTACATTAGCTGTTTTCCAATCAGCTGGCACCTCCCCAGAGTCCAGTGAATTTTGATAAATTACAACTAATGCATTTGCTATTACTTCTGCCGTTTCTTTTAGTACCCTGGGATGCATTCCATCCGGACCAGGGGACTTGTCTACCTTTAGTTCCATTAGCCTACCCAGCACTACCTCTTTAGTAATAGTGATCGTTTTAAGGTCCTCACCCCCTACATTCCCATGACCGTCAATTATTGGTATGCATCATCCATTTCCATTGTCTCTGTTTCAATGATGCAACCTTCTACAACAGATTTTCTGAGATGTCTTTTTGTCTCCTCGTTCAAGGAGTACATTTACAAGACCTGAACTCTTTTAGGATTTCCCTCTTCCCAAACAATATCCAATCTAATAGATCAATATGTAAAGGCCAGCTTATAGTTACCACACTGTATATGATTGAATAGTTAGTCCGAGGAACGTTCTCTTGGTTTGGTGAAGATATTTGTTTTACCTGCCTCCAAAAAGGTTTTCTGCACTCTTACTTCTGGTCTGGGCCAGCTGGAACTGACTTACAGGCTGTTAGGTGGAATCTGCACCCTGCTTCCACAAAGAGGCTGCCAATGGTATCATTGTTTCCCTTTGAAGATTCTCTCTGTACATTTATCTGTCGATCCCCTCGACTTCTGTTAGTTTTTCAGATTAACATATGTATATTTTTCCTGAATGGTGCAAATGTCTACCTCAATATGCTTCCTGTTGGCAGGATCGCGTGTTTCTTTTGGTCTGTCTACGACTGCCAATCTTGTCTAGGGATTCACATCCTGTGACAATACCTTTTAAAATGCTTTGGACCTGCTGGTGTATTCATGACACCAGCACCAAACACGTTTCTCCCCCGCCTCTCCTTTCAGTATTCCGAAGGGACCATTTCCTCCATGAAACCATGATCCACACCTCCATCATCCTGTCACTTTCCCAAGCACCTTCCATGCAAACACTGGTTTCCTTTTTACCTTCTCTCTCGTCACCTTTCCCAAACAGCCATCTGACTGTATGTAATAAATTCTGATTTTTTTTTCTGAGTATTAAGTCCACTTAAAGGGATTAATTTTCTTTTTGGATACAGCTGTATTACAATATACTTTAGAAGCAGTGATTTACAATTGCTTCTTTCAATTTAGCATACTGTATTCACTGCTCACAATGTGGTTTCCTTTATATATGGATTGGGTGATTGCTTTGCAAAACAGCTTTGTTTAGTCCTCACGCATGATCCCGGTTGCTGGCAGCTTGTTATTTTAATTCTCCATCTTGTTCTCACGCTGACATCCTTATTCTTGACCTGCTTGCACTGCTTCAGTGAAGCTTAATGTGAGCTTGAGCTGCAGCATTCCATCTTTCAATTAGGCAATTCCCAGCCTTTTGCACTCAACACTGAGTTCAACAATTTCAGACTGTAACCCCAACTTTATTTTCTTTGAATGTTTCGGTTTGTTTATTATTTTCGCTTTCATACAGCGGAAAACCTACACTAGGCACATCTTTTGTTCTATGTTTCTTTCCTTGCTCCATCACCATCCCCTGTGGTGCTGTCTGACTTACCCTACTGTCCTTCAATCTCTCCCGTCTTACACTCGATCACAAACCTTTCTTTGTCCTTGTCCCATCCACCCCTTGCTCAAAACCCATTGGATATCTAACCTTTCTCAGTCCTGATGAAAGGTCATTAACTCTGGGGTGGTTTTTCTGGCCTCCCCATGGTGTGTTTCTCATGGCGGGAGGTGGCATGCAGTTTGCTGGTGGTGGGGTCTTCTGGTCCTGCCACTGTCAATGGGACCAGAAGATCCCGGCTGCCCACTTAACCTGTTCAGCACCACAAGGAGCCATCTTTTCATAATAATCCAAAACCACCAACATAATAATCCTGGTTTCAGGCTGCTTGTGTATAATGGAGAGAAGTGCTTTGCAAAAATTTTATGGGCTTAAAAAGAAATCAACTGGGGCAACAAAATGCAGTTTTCCACAAAAGTCATAGGGTTGAAGAAGTTATTCATTGTTTAATTTTCGCTCCGGACTGTGGCGGATTGCTAGGGTTTAAGTTCGCGCTTGTGATTTCGTAGCCCTGTGAGTTCCCATTTCGACCTGCTGCTGGTCAGACTACTGCTGATAACGTCTTAAACTGACGAATCCAAACATTTAGTGACAGAATAAATCTGTGAAGAGTTTTGCGTGAAGAGTTGCACGATGCTTAGTATGTGTGCGAGAAAGAAATCCAGAAATTCTCACGTTATTGGTGTATGCTCTGCACTTTTCCTGCTTTGAGAGCTCTTTCCTGAAGTGACTTCCTTCAGTTGTTATGGGACCTTCACAAATCGCTGGCCTTGCATTGTCTGGATGTTACATCAGGCGTGCGTGAGGTGAAGATTTAAAAATGAACCTTAACTACAAGCCAAACCAGTGAAAGATGCTGTCAGCGTGTAGGAATAGCAGTGAAAAATGATTCTGCTTGCCCTTTAATCAGATAGCAATGATCAAACACAACAATTCGGGGCCTCTCCCTGCACCATCCTATTTTTTGTTGCACTCGGAGTCACGCAGCTCCATAATTACCTCATAATTATCTTCATTACAGACACCACAGAGCTCTGAGAACTGACAATGCCTTTTACTGGTGAATTCTCAAAAGCACAAGAAATGTTAATGATACTGTTTAATGACTTACAGATTTGGGCAGAGTGTTGCTGGTTGAGACACTCCCTGTTTGAATTTTACCTCAATTACTCACTGCAGACATTATCCTCTATTCATCAAAATCTTCAATCAGGTCCTTACACCCCCCCCACCCCCCATGCCACCATTTAATTTACCCCCCTCCAAAGAATCATCCTGGGGAATGGGGGTTGGTGTCGGTGGTGATTCCTAGTTATTGCTTGACCTCCATCTAATGGTGCCTCTATCTCTTGGAGCCCAACAGTGAATGGAGCAGGCTATTCAACAATGGAGGGTGTCACAACTGAACCTGATGATTTTCTCACCCGGGGTGTGAACACACATACTTTTTAGCAACTGTTGCAGGGTTCTGACCTCGGCTGGTTTTATTATCCTCTCTCTAGCCCCTAGAGTTGCCAGCTATGATTTATGTGTATCCCTGGAAGTTTCATCCCATGACTTCCCATGCTCCAGCGATTAAACAACTCCCCCCCCCCCCCCCCCCCAACAACATCTGGTAAAGAAAAAAAAAGTTCAAAGAAAATGGGAAAACAACTTTAATATCCCGATGATTTTTCCAGTGGTATAATGGAGATTAATCTTCAATTTCTGGAGACTCCAGGCCCATCCTGGAGGATTGGCAACCCTACTAGTCACAGGGACTGACTTAAATTTCAGTAAGGTGAGATAATCCAGTACAGACTATCGAGTCGCACAGAGATTTTACTGGTCTGTGTAGCTTAGAACCATGTTTATCTGTTGAGCCCAGGATATTGCTTTTAAGTTTGCAGTTATAATTGCTGTTGACATTGAACTGTGAGGTTACTACTGTGCTTATTTTCTCCAACTAATTGCATAGCAGAGGAACCAGTGAGGAGGAGTCCCCAGTCCCTTTTTATATCTTAGGTTATAGTGTCCCTGATTCATACATATGTCTAGCTCGAGCTGCTTCCAGATCAGATCAGGCAGCTGAGAAGATTAAAACGGAGCTTTCCAAGCTTTATGGATTTGTGGGTTGCATCATCTGGGGACCACATGTAAACCTTAGATCCGTGTTCCTATTACTTTGCAAGTAGTTCATAACATTCATGCTCTATTCATAACATTCATACTGTATTTATCCGCCGGTGAAGGCACAGCACTAAAAACAACGGCTGGGATTCTCCCAAAACAATTCTAAGTGTCAGATTCGCATAAAAAGAGGGAGTAAATCCCACTGGTTTTTTTTTTAGTGGGATTTTCAGAATGAATCTCCCACTCTGAGCACTGCAGAGTGCCCTAGCGAGATTCACGCTGAAAACCCGGGGATGGGGCCTATTCTCGCTGGAGAGGCTGGCAGCATAGCGCTGAGTGGGCAACTGCGCATGCGCCGATCTGTCAGAGTAGAGATCACGCATGCACAGTAGCCCTGCACTGCTAGCCTCCTGATTGCACAGCAACCCTGCATTGATGACCGTAGGAACCCCTCCCACCCGATTGCTGGCCTCCCAGATGCCTCTGGGTCAGCCCCCACCACCCCTCCCCCCACAGTCCCTATCTGCTGATTTCTCCCCCCCCCCCCCCCACCACAATGGTCAACCCCTTCCCTCCCTCTGCACTGATCCCAATGCAGAATGGCAGTGGGGCCCTGCCCCCCCCCCCCCATGGCACTGCCTGGTGGGCAGTGCCAAGATGCCTCCTGAACATTGCCACTTTGCCCTTGGGCAGTGCCAGGGGACCGATTACCCCTGACCTCCATGGCCTCCCTTCACTCTAGTGGGGTTGGACCGCCAGCTCCCGGTTAGCAGGGAGCTGTTGGCTAGTGGGCCAGGCGACTACAGCCCCGGGCCCGCTAATAATATTTAAATAGGGATTTCAATATTCAAATCAACTCCACGCTGATTTCCAGCACGGATCTGTCGTCGCCGGAAATCTGGGCTCTGGAGATGCGCGGAGGCTGTGGTGCCCACCCAGGAGCCCACAAAACGGCTAGAGCAGCGCAGCGGGCTGGGAGAATCACCCCAACATTTTCCAAACTTCCACAAGCACAGAATTCAGGCAGGATAAACCAACAAAATAAAGCCACAAATGGGATTTGTTTGTTAAATTTCCAGAGCTTGGTATTTAGGGCATGGAGTTTGCATGTGGCTCTGAGTGCAGTTCAGACTCCACTAACATAAAGGATCCCAGGAAGGGATTGGAAAAAGAAGGACTTGTATTTATATCTCGCCTCTCACAATGTCAGGATGTCCCAAAGCCCTTTACAGCCAATGAAATACTTTTTGAATGATAGTCAGTGTTGTAATGTAGGAAATACAGCAGCCAATTTGTACACAGCAAGTTCCCACAAACAGCATTAAGAAGATGACCAGATAATATTTTGTAATGATGTCAGTTAAGAATGAATATCGGGCAGAAACCTGGGGAGAACTCCTCTGTTCTTTTTCTACATGGAACCCTGGGATCTCCTACAGCCGCTTGAAATAAAGGTAAGCAGAGAGACGATTGAGAATGGTTACGGGAACTTTTTACTTTTGGCCAAGGGGTTTCTTAAGGTGTGCAGAAATCCATCTCCATGTACGAGTCGCTGAACCAGAGAAATCCATCTGGTTAAAGCTTTCATTTGCCTGATATGGAATACAAACTCTTTTTTGTAGGGCCACTCATGCCTAAATCCAGAGAGCTTAGCAGAGGATGTCAAGAGAAAAGCATTAGTGATCTCCCAAATCTGAACAGGACACTGGTAAACATCCTGCTGTCATTAGCAATAGGGCTTTGGCTTGCCAAATACTTTGGAGTCAAGAGAAAATAACTCCCCAATGGATAGTGACTGGTCTAGTCTTCCAACTCCCTTGATAAACCAGGCTGGTTTGTCAATCATCAACACACACAGTGGGACATATGGAGATTACAATCAGAGGATAACATGGGGAAACCATCAGGGAGGACACAAAGGAAGAAGCTAAATGGGCAATGCTGCAGTCATTAGGATGTTCAGATAAAGGCATAAAAGCCATTCCTGTATAATGTGAACCCTACCAATGAACCAGGTTTGATTGTTACTGATGTAGAAGAAATAAATCCAGTAAGTTACATCAGCACTTTTTATGTCACAAAATAATATAATATCTGTGACCAAAAGAGGGGGAGGGATCACTTAATCAAAGTGAGTGGCAGGTAAAAACACAATTAGCATTCTTATTTGTATCTTCAGACAGGGACCTCAAGATAAATGGATCTTTCAGCCCAGGTGGAGACCTGCTGGATTACTTGCTTCAACAGGGAATGATCGACAGGAAGGATGGGCTGCTGGTCACTTGGCACCATGCTGCAAATAGCAAGAGCCAAATGGAGAAGGCCCTGAAAGGTAAGCATCCAGAACTCAGAGAGTTTAGATCAAAAGAAGTGATAAATAAAAACCAAGTTTACCACAGAATAAGTTACCAGGACAGAGCCTTTAAGCAGACGGTATAAATGTAATCACAAGGTGGAGAGACATGTTTCTGGAGAGAAAGGATTGAGGGAGTGTAAGAACATGCATAAAGATACCTGGCTCATCAAGTTTATCCCTTCTGTAGAACAGGTAGAATCTGCTGTACGTTGGACACAAACACAACATACCTGATTCCCGAAGGAAAATCCTCCACAATGGATCTCAAAAATATTAATCTGTCTTCACATTTCTACTTTTCAATCCTGGCCTGCTGTTCTCCACAAACAATATTCCTCACCCCATTGTGCTGGTCCCAATCAGGGAAATGTCAGGTATTCCTGGAGAATTTGATACATATTATTCTCCAAAGCTATTACTCTTCAACAATGGAGAGGGCAGAACATCGTACACTCATGCCCCATTCCATGTGTTGAGCTTGTAAATTAAAAACAAAGAATGACTCCAGCATATATTCCCAGATCAACAGGTCTTGGAACCAACTGTGTTCAAAACCACATTGTGCATTCTGTGCACTCTTTGACGAATGTTATTCATCCTGGCCTCATATTTGATCTGGGCATTCATAGATAATTAGATTAGCATCTTCGACAAGACTGCTGCAGCCTGTCTGACTTGCACATCAAAGTTATGTATACTGTAACCAAAATCTGGACATTTGTCTCTACCTTACAGTTTAGATTCTAAAACATATTTACCCTAGGTATCTAAAATCACATAAAAATATAATGCAGACACCTTTCTCTAGTTGGTGCAGGGTGAAAACTTTGCTTTCACTACAAGTTGGGAATGGGCAATTTGCTAAACTGGTTATTGGGCGTATAAGTTTGAAAGGAAGCTGTCCAGAACCTTCCAAAGACATGAGGAAAAGATCAAACGGTATCAGTAGCTTAATGTCAAAGGACCACAAAGTTAAACAGAGGCTGTGTCCAGAATGTCTGCCTCCGATCACGAAGTCTCTCAACTATCTTCAGTTTGCTGCAGTGATTCAATTTATCCAGTGCAGCTTTAAGCCTAATAATCACCCAATGTGATGGGAAAGAGGAATTTGGGAATGATGCACTCAGGATTTTGGAGCTGTTCTTGTTTATTAAAGTCCAGCTCAAACATTTCCTCAATGACTAGTATTAATATTGCTCACATTGTGAGGAGGACTGTGGCTGCACCACCCGGGAACTAGCGCGGCATGGTAGCACAGTGGTTAGCACTGCTGCTTCACAGCTCCAGGGACCTGGGTTCGATTCCTGGCTTGGGTCACTGTCTGTGTGGAGTTTGCACATTCTCCTCATGTCTGCGTGGGTTTCCTCCGGGTGCTCCGGTTTCCTCCAACCTTCCAAAGATGTGCAGGTTAGGTTGATTGGCCATGCTAAAATTGCCCCTTCGAGTCCTGAGATGTCTAGGTTAGAGTGATTAGTGGGTGGGATATGGGGATAGGGCCTGGGTGGGATTGTGGTCGGTGCAGACTCGATGGGCCGAAGGGCCTCTTTCTGCACTGTAGTGTATCTATCTATCTATCTATAGGAGAAGAAAAACCCCTCTATTAATAAAGATGACAGGCTCACTGCTGAATTGGCTCAGTGTTTGTAAAGAACTAAACTGTATGGACAAGTTCATTGTCTGGAATTTGTTAAGGTGGCTGCTCTCAGGTGGAACAGTGTGTAAGAGTACTGCAGCAGTTCTGGAAAAGGGTGGAATTTAAATATTTATTTGAATGAAGAAACTCAACCAAAGGAACTCACAGAAGCATAATTAGACAAAGAACTCCTGACACAACAGGCCTGGTTAAAGATGAGCTTCTGAATGCTGTCAAACAGGAACTCACAAGCTCGCAGTTAGTGACACAATACATTGGCCCACTGTACATTGCTCCTTTGGTGTTGAAAACCAAGGTCAGTGGGAGAGGGGTTTTATTGATGCAAACTTTTTGTGGTAGTCACAGCCTGATTATTGTATATCTGTGTTCCCAGGCAGTGCAATGGTGCTGGAAGCTGATGTCAATATTGAAGGACTCAACACTCTAAACGAGACTGGCATTCCGATCATGGCTCACCCTCCTGATGTCTACAGTGATAATACTTTGCAGGAGTGGCTGGATGCTGTCATCAGATCCAAGAAAGGTAAAACTCACCTCAGTCACTCTGAACCAAATCAAGATTTTCTTCCTTTCCATCCACATTGAATTTCTCTGCGGCCCTTATCGATGCTTTTGTTACTGCTAAACTTGACTATTCCCACACACTCCTAGCCAGCCTCCCTAGTTCCATCTGCCACCAGCTTGAGGTAATTCAAGTATTACAACTGGGATGGGAAGAGTGCGCAGTTTATCTAACCCCACTACTCCACACGGTTAGTGTATATGCTTAATTCACTCACCACAATGGCCAATTATTCACCTTCACTACCTGAATAAAATAAACTTCAACCAATAAACTCAATAAGAAGTGTCACAACACCACATTAAAGTCCAACAGGTTTACTTGGAATCATGAGCTTTCGGAGCGCTGCTCCTTCATCAGGTGAATGGAGAGGTACGTTCACAAATATGGCATATATAGGCAATGACACAATTGCAAGATAATGGTTGGAATATGAAGAATGGTTGGACTGTGTGTCTTCTTGCATTCAATGCGATGGTTGGAATGCGAGTTGTGAGACTTCTTACTATGTCCAATGCCGGCATCTCCACATCAATAAACTCAGTGATTGTTTTATTATAGAACAAAACTTTATTAAAACAGCTTGCAAGATCTAGGTAACACACAGTTTGTAATCTGGAAGTGTATTTATCTTCCCTTTTAAAAATACCCCAGCAAACACAATCACACACACAGGACAAACAAATAGCATCCCTGCAGAGATTGGCAGTTAAAGATGCTCCCTCATGCAAAGACAGATTGCTAGTCCCATGTCTGAAAGTTCTTGCCAAAGACACTTTGGTGTGGAGAATAGTAGAGCCAGATTAATCCTTGGGATTGCCCCCTCATCTCAGCCTTTTGGGTTTCCAAATACAGATAAACTGCACTGAGATGAGGATTCCTAGCTGGATATCGATAACCACACTGCATTTCAGACAAGGCAAGGAACGTGAAAACATTCCCCTTGATTTATTCCCAAATTCGTTTTCTAAAAAATCAAGTTCAAAACATAAAACTTGTCTCTGTTGGGTGATTTCCAGTAAATCACTCGGGCCATTACCTTTCAAACATTTCCCCCCCCCCCCCAGTAATTAAAGTAATTACAGTTCAGATAAGCAAATTGCATTCCTCCTGAAGTGATATGCTGGTCATTTAGCTGAAGTCATGCGATTTCTTGGAAAATATGTATTTGTTCACATTAAGGTGAATTTCTGACTTTTAAAAAAAATCCAGATCCGTTCCCAAGTGAATGTCTTGATATTCCAATTTTTAAATTGTGGATTTAGATCATAGAACATGGAACAGTACAGCACGAACAGGCCCTTTGGCTCACGATGTTCTGCTGAACATGATGCCAAATTAAATTAATCCCGTCTGCCTGCCCTTGGTCCATATCCCTCTATGCCTTGCATATTCATGTGCTTAACTAAAGGCCCCTTAAATGTCCCTATTGTATCTGCAGCACATTCCAGACAACTATCACTCTCTATGTAAAAAATACTTTTCCCTCACATCTCCTTTGAACTTTCCCCTCTCACCTTAAGTGCATGCCCCCTAGTATTAGACATTTCAATTCTGGGAAAAAGATTCTGACTGTCAGCCCTGTCTGTGCCTCTCATAATTTATAGACTTCTATCAGGTCTCCATAGCCTCTGCCGCTCCAAAGAAAACAATCCTGGTTTCTCCAGCCTCTCCTAACACAAAACTCTACTGTCCATGTCCTAATTTACACAGGACTCTGCTTATCCATTTTCCCTGTGCGGCCTGACATAGGCTGGCTCCTGAATCAGCAATGCCTCCAGTTTTCAAATTCTCATTCTTGTTTTCAAATCCCTCCATGGCTTCACCCCTCCCTCTCTCTGTAATCTCCAGCCCACCCAAGATCTCTGGCCTCTCCAGCATCCCCAATTTTAATTGTTTAACCTCCTTTCAGCTGCCAAGACTCTAAGCTCTGGAATTCCCTCCCTAAACTTCTCTTTCCCCCTTTAAGTTGTCCCTGAGTACCTTTCCTTTTTAATATAGCTTCTGGTCATCTGGCCAAATCCCCATTTATGTGGCTGTGTAAACTGAGTTTGATAACACTCGTATAGTGCCTTTTGGATGTTTTATTATATTAAAGATGCTACATAAATGAAATTTGTCCTTGTATTAAGCTACATATTCTGTTCAGGAATAGTTTTATACCTTTCTTTAGATGAGAGAGGCTGAGATTTAATGGGAGAAAGAATAACCAGAAGAGAGATTTGTCATATTAACCACAATAAAATCAACAAATTCAACGCAACATGTTTTTGTAAAAATTAGTGCGCTTTTCGAAGAAGAAATGAGACTTCAATAGTTTCATTTTGTTTTACTGTATTACCAGCCCAAGACTGCCAGAGAGACAGACTCACATTAATGTAATCAATCAATGCCAAGGAGCAACAGACACTGACAATAGCAAGTTAGAACAAATTTATTCTTTGCTCATTTCACAATGGACTAAAAGGATAAGTCATTTCTTGTTCTTTTTAGAATGAACAATAACAGGTTCTGGGCTGGAGCTTTGACTCCTGTGGTGGTGCGGGGACTGATCAGTTGGATTTTTTAATAGTCTTGATTACAAATAACTGTTAAATATGTTGATAAATCAGCAAGATTTTAATTTGTTAAACAAACCCCTGTAACTCTGCAGTTTAAGATATGAAAGCTTTTCATTTTGTTGGGAACAGGAAAGGACTATCAAACATAATCGTGCTTCTCTCTTTATCATCAGTCAACCCCACCCAGTCATTTGGCTTCTTAATTGTGATGTCCTCATTTTTTAACCGCTCACTGATGGTATTTGAATCTCTCACTATTGTGAAAGATTACCACAAATTGACTACATCAACCATGTTCCTAATCTTGAAAACATAATTGCAAAGTTTAGCTTAAAACGTTCATATCGAAGTTGTTAATTAATCCATGTTACAAATAAAAAGCATTTTCTGCTTGACCCTTGGGTTACTCCACACCCAACATGTCTCCAGCCTGAGAACTTGCCATTTAAATCTACAATCGACATCTTTTCTAAATCTGTTATTTACCTTGCATCTATTCCACAATTCCTTATCGAATGTTGTGAAGGTCAGAGCCTCTGTATAGTACAGCACTAATGCTGGCCGCAGCTCTGATTTTAACAGTAGTGCTACAGTGCGAGGAAGGGGATCCCCTCAGGTGTCTTTCTAAAACACTGCTTGAGGCAGTAGTGCTTCCACTGATGGATCTAATGGCTGTGAATGGCAGGACAGTAGTGGCAATAACTGGGGATGTCATGGCTAGGTTGGACGGTGTATTTTCTGGATGCAGTTAAAATGACCCTTCCGATAGAGTGAACATTGCAGTTTTCTCTTGGCTGATCTGTATCAACCTCTCCCAACATTGGGGAAAGTTTGTGTTTGTAAAATGAAGGTTAAAATAATACCTTACAGACACAATCTTATGAATGGCTGTTGCCAGTGGTACTTTTGAATATACCTGCAATGTAAACATTGTGGATTATTGATCAGAAATCCCAGAATGTTAAATATGTGAGGGGCCCAAGACGTGGACACCATTGGATTGGAAAGGGTTCAGCGGATATATCTAAGGCTCTGAGGAAGTAAAATCAATATAATTTTCCTTAGGTATCAAGCTGGATTTCAAAAGCATTCATGCGGTAAACCCTTCCCTGGACATCCTGGTGAAGAAGTATAATGAAATGAGTTTCAACAGACCGGTCTGGTTAAACGCTGACATTCTGATTGGTCCAAATGTCCCAGGATTCATTCAGCCCGTCAATGCCTCCAGGTAACTTTAACCTTGGCGCACTGCTATTTTCAAATCCAACTTCAATGTTACTGGACACTCTTTTTGCATCAGCCATACTTCTTTTTTAAATTACTTTGTGGGATGTGGGCATCATGGGTAAGGCCAACATTTGTTGCCCATCCCTGATTGGCCTTGAGTCGAGTGGCTTGCTTGACCACTTCAGAAGGCAATTAAGAGCCAACCACATTGCTTTGGGTCTGGAGTTATATGTAGACTTGACCAGTTAGGGATAGCAGATTTCCTTCCCTAAAGGTCATTAGTGACTCAGTTGGATTTTTATAACAAAAAAATGATAGTTTCATGGTCACTATTCTAGAGATCAGCTTTTAATTCCAGTATTTGCTAATTAGTCAAATTTAAATCTCCCACCAGCTTCACTGTAATTTGAACTCGTGTCCCCTGGGATTATCACTGCAGCACCATCTTCCCTCTAATAACACTTCACATTGTGGAGAAACCTCACAAAAAACAGATTTTAAAAATCTTTTTGTGCTTAAATGTTTCTAAATGTAGAACTGTTAACAAGGAGTTGCATTGGTGGGGCCCACCGTGCAGCACTCTTGTGAAGCTGCTGGCCAGCATCATGTCTATGCTGTGAACCTGTGGTATGTCTGTTCAGGATGATGAATGGACCTGCTGCAGTCCCATCATCAGACCCTGGGTGCCAGGCAGCAACAGGTCAAGATTATTGATCAGAAGCTATAAAGATTTCCATGTGTGCAAGCATCCTCGCTCACCGTCTTTACATTGCTCATTGCTCAGCATGTGCCTGAGATCTTTTATAAACTGCATTGGATTCAGCAGTGATACTCGGAATAGTCTAGGATCCTGTGATCACTCACTGTCAGCAATGGCTATGCATTGGAGAGTGCTACGGAACTGTAACTCAGCGGGGATAGCATTTCTATTGAAAGGCAGGGATAGAAGAAACTCTTTATAATTCCCTTATTTCAGAGAAGAAGCTGCTCCTTGCACAGACTTGAACATGCGCTTATAGAACCTAACACTTCCCTTTAAATAATTTAAGAACAGTTGTGTAGCTTTAAATCACCTCTTGACCGATTTCGCAAAATGTTTTCTCGGAACCATCTGTGTATTGTTCAAATAACATTTTTTAAAAAGTAATTTTTACCTCAATTCCTGTAATATTTCCTATCAGATCTTTCAGTTCCTTAATAACAATCATGTGATGTAACTACAGCTGTAGTCCTGTCACGTGTCTGTGAGAAGCCACAAGCTTCTTCCAGCTCTGTCAGTTTAAGTCTGGTAGAAATCCAGTTATCAAATCAAGAATGTGAAATTCACGTGCCGTCATTTTCAAGTTGGGGTGGCACGGTTTGCACCTGCTTAATTCGAGGTGGGGAAGATACAAAATTCATCAGCTCAGCTCATCGGAATGATTTTAGTGCCAATTCCAGCACTTCTCTCTCCTTAATGCTGCTGGTGAGCTCTCTACACAGCAGGAGGCCCAGGCAACATCACTGCAATTTGCTCTTTTTAAAAGGCACATTGTTTTTTCAAAGGGAAGCTGCAGAGATAGATTGCTGCAGTGAAACTTCTTGCAAACGGAGAGATCCAGACTGACTGATGCAGCACTAGAGGCATTAGTGAAGTAGGTAAACGTGAGGAGAGACACAATGGTTCCACAGGAGGCCAGCTCGCTTTCAAGGCCCACTCTCAAAGGGAATGTGAACAGGTAGATCAGGGAGGTCAACTCCTGGAGTCTGGAATTTGACAGCAATGCCACAAGAGGTCAAACAATATTAAGCTATGGTTCACGCTGGTGAATGCATCTTCACAGAATAGCTTCCACTCACCACTCCACCAAACCCTAATGCTGCTCAATACTCCCATCACTCGCCCAGCAACTCTCACTGGAAATCAGGATTTATACCTCACATCCAAATATTCCACCTCACCCTCACACACACACACACCAAAACTGCTGGCCTCACACTCGCCTCTCATCGCTTGCATCTATATCCAGCTATTCAAACACAGTACGAACCAATCACTGACATTCTTCCCTCGCTCGCGCAGGGCGAGGCGGCAAACAATAAAAGATAGCAACCTTCCCGTTGGGAGTTCCTGTTTTCGGACACATAGGTAGGGCCACCTGCCTGACCACAGCAGCTGCTGAAGAGAGAGCTACAGCACTAATGTAGAGGCCGCGTCACTAACACTCTCAGCCTCCAGCTCAGACACTGACACTGCATTTGCCTTGAAGGCAAGTATCAAGTAGGGAGCAGCCCATAATGAGTTATTGGGCATGAGTGGGCCGGGTAAAGGGATGCTCCATGTGCCAGGGGGTGAGATGACAAACAAGCACGGCTGCGGTGGACTGAGGTGAGGGTGTTGATGGCCAACATACAGAAGGGCATTGACTGGGCATGCTTGCAGACCTGGCGCAGAGCAGCCAGTGCCACTGCAGTCATCCACAAGTTGTAGGTCATGTATGTCCATGGTGGCCAGTTTAGTTTTGGCACACAGACAACTGAGCTTAAGGAGTTTTCCATTGATTTAATACTGACACTAGAGAACAAATGATCTTTGGTGAGGTGAATAGCTGCCAGGGAGGTTGGAAACAGTCTGGGGGTTGTTTGACCCTGGTTCAGATTTTGAGGCTGTTTCAGATCTCCCACTCACGACAGTTGCAGTCATAGTTTCATGAAGCGATCGCAGGATTACGATGAAATCCTCTGGACATTTAAATCTTTGGAGCTAACCCACAGAGCCTCGTGATTTACTGAGGCAAATACTTTAATCAGGATAATAAATGCAACACATAGAGTACAGGATGTTGCTCTCGACATTTTTCTTCGATTTGTCTGACAAGGAAGATCATGTTGGAGGTTCCTCTGAAATATCTAAAGCCACAATGTCTCCAGGAGGATTTCCTCAGCCACACACGGTAAGAAATTCAGGGGAACGTGTGTCAGGATTTTCCCCACAATGGACAAGAGGGAAATATCTTGCTAGGTTCGAATAGCATGGTTTAATCTCCCTTCTTGAAGATAGTTGCAGCTGTCACATTTTTGAAGTCCTCCTAAATCTTCAAATCTGCATACAAGAAACTCAATCTGCTCTTGAATGTGACCCACATCTGGTCAGCCTCATATTCTACCTTCCATATATGTTGAAAGAGAGGCACTGGATTGGCTGAGCACTTCCCATATCTTGGCTGCCACCTCTTTCCAAAGGCAAGGGGAAATCCTACACTGGATCAGCTGTGCAGCTCCCCTTTCTGTAAACTGCGGCAGTGAGTGTTTAACAACAAAGACAAGTTAACAAGTCCTAGTGTCCAGAGCAGATGCCATCACCACTCTCTGTACTGCCATGGGACCTGGACTGTATATTAGAGACACAGCCAGGGAAATTCCATCAGCCTCTCCCGCATCCTCTGGGTTCAATGGGAGGACCTTCAAATAATTGCTACTGTTCTTCTTCAAACCAGAAGCACAAGCATTTGGGATAAACTCCCACAAAATCAACTTCAATGGATTGAACACTGGTCAAAAACTATCCCCCCAACCATCTTGTGTTTTCTCAACTTCAAATGGCCAACATTCCAGGGGAGAGGACATAGAAAACACTTCAAAGACACTCTGAAGCTCTCCTTGAAGTGTGGCAGCATTGACATTAGTGAATGGGAGGCAATTGTTACCAATTGTCCAAAATAGCGACAACCTGCCCATCAAACTCCGTCATGCTTTAAGTCACAATGTCTAAATGATGAGGCAGAGGAGGGAAGGAAAGGAAGCAAATCCTGTACTCCAGGTCCCACAGTCTTGTGGGACATCCTGCCACAAAGATCTGTAGGTCAAGAATCAGTTCAGTCCATGAAGACCCAATGGCAGAAACACATAAGCCTGAGTAGATGTCATCCACGAATCGAGGGGCAGCCACTAACAATGACAAATGGGTTTGAACACCAAGATGCTGGCTGCATTGGTTAGCCTGCCAGCCAACCTCTTGTCACTGTTAAGAGGCATGCAGGAGTCTGTCTCCAACTTGGCAAAGGACATGACGTTTTGTTTTCCCCCTCCATAGTCTCTGCTCCACCTGTTTGTTGTGTTGCAGACCAGACACATTTGCGGTACTATTGCCGTACCCTTTACAGCCTGTGTGGGTGTGGCTACACTGTATGGCAAATGCATCAAAATATCTCTAAAAACTCTCCAGAGTACTTTCAGACATTTTCCAGTAAGAAAAGTTCCAATAATTTAACTTGCCTGCAATCAAGGTGCCAGGTTCTCTAAATGCAGTAACAGTTCCATGGGGCCTATCTTTACCCTTCAACACGGGCATTGCCAAATATGGAATCCTGGCCACACATCAGAATGTTGGGCTGTGCAACATTCAAGCTAACACCAACTCATTATGTTTGGGGACAGGCAGGGGTTACAGCTGTGTGGCCCCATCACAATGGGGAATGTCATGCAGGCTGGGTGGACAGCAGTCAGTAACACAACCTGCCCCCTGGGAAAGACCACTAAGCCTTTGTTGTGCCATAAGAACTTGCATTGCATGGTTCAATTTTTCTCTCCAAAAGTATTCAAAGTGGGAGGAAATCCATTTGATCCAATTATTCTACAGAAAGCTAATTCCTGTCCAGTGTAATGATAGCGTTGTGATAAAAAATCCATTCCTAGTATCTAATAACTGGCTGTGATTACAGACTGTAAACTATTGAAGAGGTTTGGGAGACTTGCATATAGAATAATGAATCCCTGGCATGAATGAATGACAGACATTTAATTAAGGGGTTCGGATAGTCGTCAACGACTAGATTCTGATCTAGGGATGTTGCTAATTTCCTGAACAAAATAACTTAATAATAACGGGTGCCTGTGAGTGTGAGTCGCAGGCTGAATTTAATCTATCACAGTGGAGAAAATTAAACTCTGCTGGTTTCTAACCATGTACCTTATGGCTGGGTAATAGCTGGGAATTATTGACGAGGGACAGCTTGTGTTTTAAGCAGAGTTTTTATGTTTCATATTGCTCCTCCTTTTGAACAGTTTTCTCTGACAATCCCAGCTCGCTAAATGCATCAAGTTCCTGCTGTGGGATTACACTTCCTAAAGGGACATTGCTGCACTGTGAAATTTGTAGCGTCTCGTAATCTTTTACCTACTATTTGCTCACAAGGGAATTACATGGTTTCTTCTGACTAACTTCAGTTTCATAACAGCACACAAATGCCTAGCAAATCCCTGCAAGTGACTTGCCTCCTGATTCCCCAAAGCTTGTCTACCCCCTCAATGGCACAATACTCTCCACTTATCAACACTCCAGAAGCTTAACAGCATTCAGGACAAAGCAGTCTGTTTATTGGGCATCCCTTCCACAAACTTACCATACACGTTCTCCACCACCAGCATACAGTGGCTTCCATGTATCACTTAGCTGGAGAGACAGAGAGCAATGTATCTACGTTTGCTCACGATACCAAGCTAGGTGCAAAGGTAAGCTGTGGGGAGGACACAGAGAAGCTGCAAAGAGATATAGACAGGGTAAGTGAGTGGGCAACAAGATGGCAGATGGACTATAGTGTGGGGAAATGCAAAGTTATTCACTTTGGACCTAAGAATAGAAAAGCAGAATAACTTTTAAAAGGTGAGAAACTCATAAGTGTTGATGTTCAAAATGATTTGGGTGTGCCTGTCCAAGGAATGCAGAAAGTTAACATGCAGGTGGAGCAGGCAAACAGGTGGCACGGTAGCACAATGGTTAGCACTGCTGCTTTACAGCTCCAGGGACCTGGGTTCGATTCCCGGCTTGGGTCACTGTCTGTGTGGAGTTTGCACATTCTCCTCGTGTCTGCGTGGGTTTCCTCTGGGTGCTCCAGTTTCCTCCCACAGTACAAAGATGTGCAGGTTAGGTTGATTGGCCATTCTCAAATTGCCCCATAGTGTCCCGAGATGCAGAGGTTAGAGGGATTAGCGGGTAAATGTGTAGGGATATGGGGGGTAGGGCCTGGGTGGGATTGTGGTCGGTGCAGACTCGATGGGCCAGATGGCCTCTTTCTGCACTGTAGGGTTTCTATGATTCGATGAATTAGGAAGTCAAATGGAATGTTGGCCCTTATTGGAGGGGATTGGAGTACAGGAATAAAGAAGTTAGACAGGGTTTTGATGAGATCACATCTGGAATACTGCTTGCAGTTTTGGTCTCCACATTTAGGAAAGGATATACTTGCATTAGAGGCGGTACAGTGAAGGTTCACTAAATTGATCCCTGGGTTGAGGGGTGGTGCTATGATGTGAGGCTGAGTAAATTGGGCTTATATTCCCTGGAATTTGGAAAAGATTCTGAAAGGGCTTGATAGAGTGAGGAGCGATGAAAGGGTGGCACGGTGGCACAGTGGTTAACATTGCTGCCTCACAGGTCCAGGGACCTGGGTTCGATTCCTGACTTGGGTCACTGTCTGTGCGGAGTTTGCATGTTCTTCCCATGTCTGTGTGGGTTTCCTCCGGGTGCTCCAGTTTCCTCCCGCAGTCCAAAGATGTGCGGGTTAAGTTGATTGGCCATGCTAAATTGCCCCTTAGTGTCCCGGGATGTGTAGGTTAGAGTGATTAGCAGGATAAATATGTAGGGTGATGCGGATAGGGCCTGGGTGGGGTTGTTGTCAGTGCAGACTTGATGGGCCAAATGGCCTCCTTTGCATTGTAGGGTTTCTGTGGTTTCTATGAAGAAAGTGAAGTGATTAGCCGTGATTGTATTGAATAGCGGAACTGGCTTGACAAGCCATGTGGTCTACTGCTGCTCCTATATCTTGTGTTCTGTCACTGTCTAAACTGTCACTGTGTAAAGATGCATTGCAAAAATCCCCAAAGTTTCTTCAACCGCAGCTCTCAAACCTCCACAACCTAGAAGGACAAGGACAGCAGGTGGGTGGAAACACCATGTTCTCCAAATTCCCCTCCAAGTCGCATATCATCAGGCATGGATATATCATCATTCCTTCATAATCTCTGGGTCAAATCCTGGAGCCCAGCAGCACAGTGCAAACACCTTCACCACATGGACTGCAAGAATTGATAAAGAAGGCCCGCCATCACCTTCTCAAGCGAAACTAAGGATGAGCTCTGACGAAGGGTCATCCAGACTCAAAACATGGGCTCTATTCTCTCTCCACAGAAGCGGTCAGACCTGCTGAGATTTTCCAGCATTTTCTGTGTTTATTTCAGATTCCAGCATCCGCAGTATTTTGCCTTTATTATAATAGGCAATATATGTTGGCCTTGCCAGCAATTTCCATAGCTCCAAACCGAATTGAAAAATAAGTCCTTAAACTGACCAGTGCTTTACTAATGTTTTGAAATTCTAGGACCAGAAGGGAGCATGAACATGGGAGGCTTCAGGAGAAACAGTCTGCATGGATTTCCTTTGGGTGTTCTGGTTTCCTCCTACAGTCCAAAAATGTGCAGGTTAGGTGGATTGGCCATAATAAATTGCCCCTTAGTGTCCAGAGATGTGGGTTGGGGGGATTAGTGGGGTAAATACGTGGGGTTAAGGGGTTAGCCTGATGAGTTGGTGCAGACTCGCTGGGCCAAATGGCCGCCTTCTGCACTGTCGGGATGCTATGATTATTTCTAAGAGCTATATATTAAACAGATACTTCTGATTCTGATCTAATCTGTAAATTGTTTCCTGTAGGTTCTTCGGTCTTATTCAGCACAGGTTCCCAAACGTGATCCTCTCCCCTGGCTGGATATCGCTGTACTTACCGGTGATCGCGACCAAACCCTACACACGAAAGATGGTTGAAGAAATGTACGGCCTGGTCAAGGGTTTACCACAACGTGTCACATTCCCTGTCCGAGCTGTGCTGCTGAAGCAAGCTTGGCCACATTTTAGTTGGCTACTCAGTCAGTCACCAAGGTAACTGCAATGAAATTTTAACTAATAAAGGCAATGTGCTTATTTGAGTTGCTTTTATATTGGTGCTATTGCATTCTGATTCAGGGGCTAGGGTGTGTGAATGTGTGCGTGTGAGTAAAGTGTGAGAACGTGTTGCAAGTGTGTGTACGTGAGGCAGAGATCATCTTCGTTACGCTTATGCTGTTAAAATAAATTCCATTATCTCAGAGTAAAACCTTGGGACCCATGAAAAATAGGGCCAGGGAATCAGATTTAGCAGTAAAAGCATTAGCATCTAGCTCAGGGTGGCTGCGTTCCAAATTCAAATGGGACCAATATCAAAGCAGCTTTTAGATATTATCAAAAATGGTTTGAAAGTCAAACCAGTGTACGTTATCAGAAGAATGTTTTTTAAACAACCCTGTAACTGGGCAAGGCCAGGGAAATGATTAGATCCCAGTCTCTGCTACTGTAACTGTTTGGTAGACGTTGTGTCGGAGACCTACACAGGGTCATCTCCTCCTCAAAGCAGCCAGTTTGAATTCAGATACCGGGATGTCTTATGTGCTGTGCACTCTCTTAAAAATGGGCATGCACTGTGTAGGTTGGTAAATGACAGATAAATAAGACAAGAAGGGTAAGGCTGAATCTAGTTGTGCTCCCTGCTGTCTGGCAGCTGGTAATAGTAAGATGGTGAGACGCATGTGAGTGTTCCCTGGAGTATTTGTTTATTTTGTAATTATATATAATTAGCATTGTTACTCACTGCCATGTTAATCATGGGCGCCTATCTTATAAATGAGATGGAATTTATGTAGGTTAATTGTTTAGTTTGACTCATGGCAGAATCCAACACAAAATAATTTATTTAAAAAATTTAAATACAATTATGGTCAGAAGAAGATAAAAAGCTACAAAGATTGATATTAGTTTGTTGCTGATAAAACTTATGTTCCTTCCCCTCTGAATTGCTGTGGTTAGAATCTACATTTACATTATTTTAGCTCAACATTGGTTAATGCAAATGATCTCATTCATTTCATTTTGCAAAGTTCCAATTTTGCTATGTTATTGTTGGTGGGATAACCGAGGTGACCGGTACTGCCTAAAGTTTAGATAATACAAGACTCACAAGGCAGGTATCCCTGTATAAAGACATAATTTTATTTAAACCAGCAGCTGCCAGGAGACCATCAAAGGGCCAGGACAGTTCTGAGATAAAGCTATCAGACCTCTCTGATGAAATCTGATGTAATTCAAAACACATCAATTGTAGGTTTTCTTATCAATCATTCCCGCCTTCCAGTAAATTTAAATCAATCATCTTCAGGGTACACAAATCAACAATAATACATGTCAAATACTTTAGCCAATCACATTCCACTCCTCAGCATAATGGCACTTCATTAGTCCATGAAATCCAGAAGCTAACTCCTGTCTTGGCTGACCTCACTCCCCGGTTGCCTAGTAGCCTAGGATGCTCAGCCCAGAGTTCAAATAAACGCTCTCATGGGTTCCCTTAAAGGTCACTGTCTAACCAGACTAACCTGTGACACCACTTCTGGGCACTAGTCCATCTTGTCCGGACAGTCAATAAACTCTATTCATGAAAAATGATTAAGTGTTCTAAATGTTCTTTCCAACCAAAACTTTAACTGATAAATCTTGCATATTTCCAAGATTCTTTTATTCTTTCGAAATATGGCTTCATCTTAATGTCTTTTTACCGTGATGCCCAGCTGTAAATTGCTGTTAGATAAAGTGAACAATATTCCTTTAAATCAATAATAATACATTCAAAATGTGTTTTACAATCATCACTCTTTTGAATCAATTACTGCATCTAGTATGTGTAAATTTCTTCTTGTTAGCTCATAAACGTATTTTAAAAGTCATTTAACTGAATGCTGCTAGTTCTGTCAGTGCCTCAATGTCTAATGGTTTACAAATCTTACCACGCCATTAGGGGTTCCACTTACAGTTATCTACATTGGTTCACAGAATTGTTACAGTGCAGAAGGGAGCCGTTTGGACCATCATGTCTGCACCAGCTCTCCAAATAACCATTACACTTAGCGCCATTCTCCCGTTCTCTCCCCATAACCCTTGGGATTATTGGATAATTTGCCTCTGCTTTAAGCTTGGAAACAAGTGGGTGCTCGAAGTCCATTGCAAAACTGTAATCTGCAAGAGATTGGAGAACCTCTGCATGTTGCCCAGAGATCAGCAGAACCCTGGGGTAACTGGGAAATGACAGGCCCAGGACCTGTGGTGTGAAAGCTCCCGTGTTGGGAAATCTCTGGACAACCAGTCAGTGTTCAGTGCTTAAGATCGAGTGCAGGTTACATGCAAGACGAACAGCTTCTATTCTACTGATGGAAATGGTTATCCTTTACCCTCTCTGTATGAAACTGGACAAACATGTTTTACTAAGGAGGATCCTTACAGGCATTTGAAAGAGAGCAAGAGTGAGACTTTACTCATTTCTCATGGCTGGATTTGTCCCCGGATTCTAGAGATGAAAGGTTAGCATTACCTATTCACCATCTCTGTCAATACAGAAAGAAGGACTGACCAATAGCATCTGGCGCAGAGCTTCTTAATTGGAGTTTTAATTTTTGTTTTCTTTCCCGCTGTTTTGGTGGGGGGGGGGGACTGGACTGATTTTGCTGCATTAAAGCTCCATTGGCACCAGATACCCTTCAGCACTTTGCCTGACATCCATTCCTCGTGTGTCAGTTATTCAGCCATAAATGAGTATGTCCACTTCCAAACATACATGAACAACAGCACGGGTGTTCCAACAGAATTCCTGGGCATGGGAAGCCCAGGGAGACTTATTTCTCCAATGTGAGGAATGGTGTGAACTAAGACAAAATACAGTCACGAGTGGTTGTTAGGCATTGAACCTGAGAGCTTCTATTCTGTGTCACTTAGTAAAATAGCATGTGTCCCACAGTCAGCCTCAGTATCCCCCTGACAAGAAAGGAGTATAAATCCACTAGTCATACCCCTGTTCAGCAAGGAGGGGTATTTACCCACCCGAGTTAACCTCCCCTCCCTCCCCTTGTCTAGGAAGGGATATGTATCCACTAGTTACATCCTTCCCTGGTGTTTAGGAGTATCACCAGAGTGACTGCCCAGACTAGGAAACACAAAAAAGCAAGGCTTACATCTATATAGCGTCTTACTGGACTCGCAATGTGCTTCAGTCATAGAATCATAGAATCCCTACAGTGCAGAAGGAGGCCATTCGGCCCATCGAGTCTGCACCGACCACAATCCCACCCAGGCCCTACCCCCACATATTTACCCGCTAATCCCTCTAACCTACGCATTTTAGGATTCTAAGGGGCAATTTTTTTAACCTGGCCAATCAACCTAACCCGCACATCTTTGGACTGTGGGAGGAAACCGGAGCACCCGGAGGAAACCCACGCAGACATGAGGAGAACGTGCAAACTCCACACAGACAGTGACCCGAGCCGGGAATCGAACCCGGGACCCTGGAGCTGTGAAGCAGCAGTGCTAACCACTGTGCTACCGTGCCGCCCCTTCAACAAAGGATAAAATCATGCGGACTGTTTGCATAAAATTGGGTACCCTTCAGTATAGAAGATTGCGGGCCAATCTCATCAATGTGGTTAAAACATTAAGTTTCAACAGGGTAGATATGAAGGAACTATTTTCTCGAGTCAGTGAAGAAGTTTTTTTAAAAAGACTAGTCAGGGTTGCAATGTAGGAAACACAGCAGCCAAACTCCCACAAACAGCAATGTGGAAATTATCACAAAACTGTTTTATGTAAAGGGAAAAATATTGGCCGGTCACTGGGAATAATCTTCCTTCAAAATAATGACATGGAATCTTTCACATCTGCTTGAGAGAACAGACAGGGCTTTGATTAACAGTGCAGCTAGTGAGGGGTATATAGCCATTAGAACCATTCCCTCCCACCCACCCAAATACAGAATAGAAACACATAGAACAAAGAACAAAGAACAGTACAGCACAGGAAACAGGCCCTTCGGCCCTCCAAGCCTGTGCCGCTCCTTTGTCCAACTAGACCAATCGTTTGTATCCCTCCATTCCCAGGCTACTCATGTGACTATCCAGGTAAGTCTTAAACGATGTCAGCGTGCCTGCCTCCACCACCCTACTTGGCAGCGCATTCCAGGCCCCCACCACCCTCTGTGTTAAAAACGTCCCTCTGACATCTGAGTTATACTTCGCCCCTCTCACCTTGAGCCCGTGACCCCTCGTGATCGTCACCTCCGACCTGGGAAAAAGCTTCCCACTGTTCACCCTATCTATACCCTTCATAATCTTGTACACCTCTATTAGATCTCCCCTCATTCTCCGTCTTTCCAGGGAGAACAACCCCAGTTTACCCAATCTCTCCTCATAGCTAAGACCCTCCATACCAGGCAACATCCTGGTAAACCTTCTCTGCACTCTCTCTAACGCCTCCACGTCCTTCTGGTAGTGCGGCGACCAGAACTGGACGCAGTACTCCAAATGTGGCCTAACCAGCGTTCTATACAGCTGCATCATCAGACTCCAGCTTTTATACTCTATACCACATCCTATAAAGGCAAGCATACCATATGCCTTCTTCACCACCTTCTCCACCTCTGTTGCCACCTTCAAGGATTTGTGGACTTGCACACCTAGGTCCCTCTGTGTTTCATGTGACATGTGGAGACATATGTCTCCATTAGAATCACCATCACCACCCCTCCCCCCACAAACTAATGAAAGACATACACACTCTGTCAACACTCCCCCCCCCCCCCCCCCACCTCTGCAGACGAAGGATGGATAAATACACTGGCGTCAGCCCACTCCCTCCCCAGCACAGGGTAGGGAGGGGTATAAATCCACTATAGCTCCCACCAGGCTTTGGAGGAGTATATAATCACAGGAGCTTCCACAGTCTAAGGAGGAAAAATGTCCATGAGAATCACTCCCTTCCCCATTTTACACTTCTGGTTCTAATATGGAGAATTCAGCTGGAAAATTGCACATCCCTGGGATTGGGGTGAGAAGAGCTCAGGCGCCAGGTATGAAGCCACCCATGCTTGGAAAGCCTGCTGTTCATGAGGAATGGTCCTTAGACAGGATCATGGGGTTTCTGATGGCCCTTGAACTTTAACCTTTGTAGCAATAAGTATCTCCAGGAGACGAGGGAAGAAAATTGTGAATCTGTGTAAATGGTCATTTGTAGATGAGTTCAGTGTTCATGAGCAGCCTGCCTATCAGATTTCTAACAGTTGTTTATTTGTGTATGTTTTAGGTACAGCCTCACTCTGTGGCAGGGATCAATTGATCCCATCACTGTGGAAGATCTCTTATTCTTCAGAGACAACAGCAATGTTGAGCAAATCTACTACGACATTTATGACCCTACTTTGTCTAAATTCAAACAAATTGCATGTATGTATTCAAGTTTCTTTTAATTAATTCTGCTCTCTCTTCCACTGCACATCTTTTTGATTTGATTTATTATTGTCACATGTATTGGGATACAGTGAATAGTTTCTTGTGCGCAAAACAGACAAAACATACTGTTCATAGAATACATAGGGGAGAAGGAAAGGAGAGGGTGCAGAATGTAGTGTTGCAGTCATAGCTAGGCTGTAGAGAAAGATCAACTTAATAGAAGGTAAGTCCATTCAAAAGTCTGATGGCAGCAGGAAAGAAGCTGTTCTTGAGTTCTTAGGGCAGATCAGAGCTCTGCTGTGAGGCTGTTGACATTGCCTCTGTTACCTAGTTGATAAAATGTATATGTGAGCACAGCTTGCAATCAATCTTCATCTGGTCAATCTGCCTCCTTGTGGGAAGTTGCCCAGACTCTGTTCAGAGGTTCCTTATTCCAGCACGTTTGGTGTCATAGAAGTTTACAGCATGGAAAAGGCCCTTCGGCCCAACTTGTCCATGCCGTCCTTTTTTTTTTAAACCCCTAAGCTAGTCCCAATTGCCTGCATTTGGCCCATATCCCTTTACAGCCATCTTACCCATGTAACTGTCTAAATGTTTTTTAAAATACAAAATTGTATCTGCCTCTACTACTTCCTCTGGTAGCTTGTTGCAGACACTCACCACCCTCTGTGTGAAAAAAACTGCCCCTCTGGACCCTTTTGTAATTTTCCCCTCTCACTTTAAACCTATGCCCTCTAGTTTGAGACTCCCCTACCTTTGGGAAAAGATATTGACTATCTAACTGATCTATGCCCCTTATTATTTTATAGGCCTCTATAAGATCACCCCTCAGCCTTCTACGCACCAGTGAAAAAAGTCCCAGTCTATCCAGCCTCTTCTTATAACTCAAACCATCAAGTCCCAGTAGCATCCTAGTAAGACCCTTTTGCACTCTTTTTAGTTTAATAATATCCTTTCTATAATAGGATGACCAGAACTGTACACAGCATTCCACGTGTGGCCTTACTAATGTATTGTACAACTTCAACAAGACATCCCAACTCCTGTATTCAATGTTCTGACCAACAAAACCAAGCATGCTGAATGCCTTCTTCACCGCTCTGTCCACCTGTGACTCCATTTTCAAGGAGCTATGAACCTGTATCCCTCGATCTCTTTGTTCTGTAACTCTCCCCAATGCCCTACCATTAACTGAATAAGTCCTGCCCTGGTTCAATGTACCAAAATGCATCACCTCGTATTTATCTAAATTAAACTCCATCTGCCATTCTTTAGCCCACTGGCCCAATTGATCAAGATCCCGTTGCAATCCGAAATAACCTTCTTCACTGACCACTGTGCCACCAATCTTGGTGTCATCTGCAAACTTACTAACCATGCGTCCTATATTCTCATCCAAATCATTAATATAAATGACAAATAACAGTGGACCCAGCACCAATCCCTGAGGCACACCGCTGGTCACAGGCCTCCATTTTGAAAAATAACCCTCTACAACCACCTTTTGGCTTCTGTCATTAAGTCAATTTTGTATCCATTTAGCTACCGCAGCCTGGATCCCGTGATAAGAACATAAGAACATAAGAAATAGGAGCAGGAGTAGGCCATCTAGCCCCTCGAGCCTGCCCCGCCATTCAATAAGATCATGGCTGATCTGAAGTGGATCAGTTCCACTTACCCGCCTGATCCCCATACTTAACCCTATGCAACAACTTACCATGTGGTACCTTGTCAAAGGTCTTTCTAAAGTCCATGTAGACAACATCAACTGCACTGCCCTCATCTACCTTCTTGGTTACCCCTTCAAAAAACTCAATCAAATTTGTGAGACATGATTTTTCCACTCAAAGCCCTGTAAGGTGCTGTAACCCAACCTGCTGCACAATGTGAATTTTCCACTGTGCGTTTACGACTTCAATACGGCTGCTGTCAGTTGTTGCCTAAGTATTAAACTTCTGAGTAATGACGGCAAGTTGGGCAGGATTACCCAGGTCAGGCACAGCAGTTTAAATACAGACCAAAGCACCAAAACGTCACCAGCCAACTGCAGATAAAATTTCATCTAGTGAATTCAATATCAAATCAAGTGGAGAGAGAGAAAGATGGGGTTAAGGGAGTTATAAGATAGAATTAAAAAGTATAAATGTTAGTACACATTTTTTATTTTTTTAAATCTCTAATAATTGTTAAAATATGAAGACCTTACAGTTTAATTTTCAGTGTTAGAGAGGTTGATAGTAATGAAGGCTTCCCTTTATTTCGATGCTGAATGACTCAATGAGATACTGAAGCTTCAGGAGAAGCTGGTGAACTCGGACAACAACTTCCTGATTTCTGTGTTAAACAGCTCATGTGTGATCACTTAATATAGCTGAGCGTTTATTCTACAATAATGATCAGTGCTAATATCCTTACCATTATTTTTACTGCAAAATCTGAACTGTTTTGCCTTTAGGCCAGTTCATCTGTCCCTGATGGCTATCCAGTGATCCTTGCTGGAAGGTTTGGTTATTGGATGAAGACAGGATTGAACTTGGTTGCACCCTCTTTCCCCCCCTTGCTCATCACCAACACTGGTGGAATATTTTAACATTATCTAGGTTCACGGAGGCCTGTGTGTATCAACCTCTTCAGGGGAGGTGGGGAGAGATTTGAAATAAAGCAATAAAATCTGAATGTAAATTTAAGTAGTTTCCTGCAGAGTCAGAATTCAATTTTATGCAGTTAATCTACTTTCATTGTGCACAGTGCAAACAAATCGTAGCAGAAGATTTTACCCTGGTGGGGAACTACTGGACTACTTCCGCCATCAAGGCCTCAATGAGCTGCAGATCAACTGGTTTGACATTGGAACCACATTGCTTAGCTTGAAAGAATTACTTCAAGGTAACACCATTTTTGATCACAGGATTTATCGTCACAACAATTTCAAGCCACTGCCTCCTCAAACCTCAACCTAGAAAGAAAATAATGAAAATTAAAGTTATTAAAAAGTTAGAATTAATAAAACAACCAGGAAATATAGGTTTAGGTAAAAACAATTCAACAAGCTACTTGCTAGATCATTTTATCTTGGAGAGTGCTCGTGTCTGCTGAGTTGTATCTTGCATGTGAAGCAGCTGATTTATATAAACCATTCACTCCTTATTCTATCAAAATCACCATCACCAATGAATCTCTCAGTTCCGTGCCACATCTTCACCCAAGTCAATGTGAATGGAATTAATTCTGTGCTATTCTGGTGCTTCTAAATTCCTCTGATGTTGGAATCAGAGGAATTTGTCTATATGATGCTATAGACATATAAAGTAAATCTATACTGTCCCAATGAGTATTCCAAGGTCATACAGGACATGAGACAGTCAAAGAGTAAAGTTGTCTCTATGCTGACTCAACATCTAATATTGTAGAACCGGACACTGAGGATATGCTGCACCAGTGAGATCTATCAGGTCATAGAGTAGGCTCATAATAATCTCCCTCCATCATGCCCCAATTGTGTAACTTTACCTCATTTTAAAATATTTAAAAATGCCATTGAGTGAAATTTAATTATAAGCTGTGCTGGGCAGTGGCCTCATACTACAGGGAAATGGCATGAACTGCATTATACACCTGATAGCCAGTCAGTGAAGGAAGAAGCCAGAGACATTCACACAATGAATTATCACAGGTATATATCTCCTAGCTTATCTCATGCCCTGTGTCAGTAAGTATCTCCTTTTTTCTTTAGTAAGTGTCTTTTATATGTGCTCAAGTAACCATCTAATCAATGCTGTCCACCTGTATACACTTAACCTTAATTGATATCTGACTGGAGTACTTAAACCTTTTCCTCAGATATGTTCCCCTTGTGTGACCAACAAAAAAAACAGAGAATCGACTCAGATTTCACTTAAACAAAACCTTTCTCTTTACTTAGCACTTTACCAATTCTCAACATAAATCTACATTAGTAAGTTGCAACACTTATTTTAACCTACTCAACTTAATTCGTTTAACTTCAACCTTAACTTTAACTCATTTAACTTTAAACTTGTTAACACTGGTTTAACTTTAACTCTAACTTTAAGTTTTTGGCTGAAAACCAATAGTACCTGCTTGGGTGAACTGGCCAGGTTTGCCTTGGGTATGAATCTTCCTCGTGGTTTCTTTGTCCTTTATCTTCAGGACACACATTGCAACTGAGATTCTCGCGTTTCCACCGAGGACAAAGACTCAAAGTACCTCTTTTATCCTAAACTTTGCACATTCTTCCAGAAGGTTCTCTGGCACTCAACTAATGATACCATCGGAAACTGCTCACAATGTTTGATTATAGCCAATGGAGTAAACAATTCCCGAATGTTTATACGAAGTTGATGTAGTTACATAGCCTCACCCTATATGGAATCAATGGCTCCAGGATGTCTTGCACCCATCCAAACAACCATCCTTATTTGGTCAACACAAGAAGTGTCAGGTCACATCTCACAGGACAGGTCATGACTTGCTGCAGCCTTCTCTGACCTACATCGGTGTTTTGACACAACTTGGCTAAAATTCCCAGCATGTTTAATTCTCAATGTCACTGTTACCGTTGCCCATCCAGCTACACAATTAAAAAGACCGGCTACAAACTCAGTCCCTAACAGCCAACAGAAGAAACAGGTTTTAACCTTATTGGTTTGATGCGCAAGAGGAGGCAAGAATTTTCTCTGGCAGTGGTGATATTACTAATGATACAGGCATGAAAGTACAATAGGGCCACAAAGGCTAACTTCAGAGAGCTTGCAAAGACCTTTGCTTGTAGAAGTCCTGATAAAAACGCTATGTAATGTAATTGGAGAGATATAGACACTGAACAGGTCAAAGAATGCTTTTGCTTCTTATTCTTTGACCTATGGTATCTCAATAACACCTCTATATCTAGATATAAACTCAGTAGAGATAATGCCACTTTCACTTCAGCATATATGAATGCTAATTATGACTACAATTAATGTGCAATACAGATTGTTTTAAATGTCAGAGACTTTATTCAATTTATCACCTTTGAAAAAAGTAGTTTTTTAAAGAAAGACAGATTTTTCATTTATGCAGCATATTTTACATTGTTGAGACATTCCGAAACACTTCACCAGTCCAAGGGAATTAGTGTGATGGTTATTATTTAGGTGAATGCAACAGTCGATTTGCACATAGCAAGGTCCCATAAGCCACAATAAGATGAGTCATCAAATAAATTGTTTTAGCACTATCCGTTGAGGACATTGGAGAATTAGTTTGTTCTTCTTTGAATAATGCCATGAGCTCTACCAAAAGTGCAGCCCTCCCTCAGCACTGAATTAGTGTCACTCCAGATTGTGTGTGCAGGTATCTGGGGTGGGGCTTGAACCCACAACCTATGATTAAAAAAAGTGCTACCACTGAGCCAAACTGACCAGTTCTGGTCGCCACACTACCAGAAGGACGTGGAGGCTTTAGAGAGAGTGCAGAGGAGGTTTACCAGGATGTTGCCTAGTATGGAAGGGCTTAGTTATGAGGAGAGATTGGGTAAACTGGGGTTGTTCTCACTGGAAAGACTGAGGATGAGGGGTGACCTAATAGAGGTGTATAAAATTATGAAAGGCATAGATAGGGTGAACGGTGGGAAGCTTTTTCCCAGGTCGGTGGTGACGTTCACGAGGGGTCATAGGTTCAAGGTGAGGTTGGGGAGGTTTAACATGGATATCAGAAGGACGTATTTTACACAGAGGGTGGTGGGGGCCTGGAATGCGCTGCCAGGCAAGGTGGTGGAGGCGGACACACTGGGAACATTTAAGACTTATCTAGATAGCCACATGAACGGAGTGGGAATGGAGGGATACAAAAGAATGGTCTAGTTTGGACCAGGGAGTGGCGCGGGCTTGGAGGGCCAAAGGGTTTGTTCCGGTGCTGTATTGTTCTTTGTTCTTTATCAATGGAAATCAAATTGCCTTTCTACCTCTTCATTTTGAAAGTCTCTCTCTTCAAATATATACATATATAGTTTGTTCTCTTTAGGTTACTTCTGAGACATTTACCATCCAGGCATTGAAAGGTTGGTACCATTTCTCACCAGTTAGATCAAGGCCTGAAACTCAGTGCATAAGGATCACAAGAGTGAACTTGCAGCCTCTATCTTCCTACCAGGGGCTTGATGAGGGCTGAGTAACGGGATATAGTATCGATATAGCAGCAGGTAACAATACAGCAGGGGGTGGAGGTGGTTCCATTAACGGCATAAAGTGCTGAAATGAAACATCAAGACAAGATCATAACTTTCTGACAGAAGCCAGCAAGTTTAGGTGAGCTGAGAAAGAAATGGGACAGTAGGATTTGATGTTATCATGATAGAAGGTCATACTGACAACTAATGTGAGGTTTATTTTGGATGACCAAGTATGGAAGAATTCAACATAATTTGTGCATATGCCTGCAGCCGAGGCAGATGATTGTGGGATCCAGCAATTAGCCCTTCTTGGGTGCCTGATATTTGATTCCTGCAATCCCTGGATTATGCCCACTTTATTCCCAGTTGGTCAATGATTTCACTATTGTTCTGTACCTTTATTATCTCAGTGTTTGGTATTCATTTTATGTGGTGACATATTGTGCGGTTTTGACTGTTTAGTAAAAATGAAATGTAAACATCTGATGTAGCCTGAACACAACATATAAATGTTGTATTTTCAATTTATTAAGGAAATGATGGAGGAATGCTTATTCTGAATGTGAAGAGAGAAGCTAATAGTGCCGTTCTGATGGTAGAGAGTTCGAAAGACGGATCGGAATTTCCTTTGGAATCAGCTCTAAGTCAGATCTTAAGTTCATCAAAACCATGGGGCATCTACCTGAAGATAAAATCCCAGCAGGCACTGACCCAAACCCTGTATCTGCTTCAGCGAGCTTACACAGCACACCTTCTTCACAAGCCTGTCTGGGTCAGCATGGACATCTCTCATGGCAGTTTTAGCATCCCTGGATACATAGAAGGCAAGCAATTCATCAAAACCATAAATGAAATATTTCCTTTTGTGACTGTAGCTCCAAGCTGGCCAAATGAAGCACTTGCCCAGGGTTACACACAGCCATTAGTGGAGAACATGTTAAATCTTTGTCAGGGGCTGTGGCAAACTGTGTCCTTCCAGCTTCAGGCTGTTGCTCTGGGTAAATCATGGAAGGCCACCACTGAACTACTGCAGGCTTCCCCCAGTTACACTCTGACAGTGGAGCATCTCCATCAACAAGGCACCTACACAGATGGGTTTCAGGGGCTGATCAACATCCGAACATACAGCACTCAAAGGATTTACTACCGTTTACCCCAGGATTATAGAAACAGCTTTCAAATTGATGTCTTCACTTCATAAAAACTAATTTGTGATTCTTTGTATTTGTGACCTACCAATCCTGTCTCTCAGGCAGGCAAATCATTGTCACGCTCTGCACCATTAAGTCCTTAGTCCTGAACCACAGAAATTATTCGCTGAATTTTGTCACATACATAAGCTACAACCTAATTAACTTTCAATATTTTCTCAGTTTAATACAGATTAAGATTTTTATACCAAAGATCGTTTTCCAGCTATTGATTGTAAAATTTGATGAAAAGGCCAGTACGCATGAGTTGGGGTGCATTGTACAGTTTTACTCACTTAGCAAGTTGCAATTGTGTTCTTCAGTTTTCCCCATTAAACAGAGACCTTGACACCCCCTCCCCACCCCCCCCCCCATTCATCTACCCTTGCAAAGGTAACACGAAATGCAATGAAAGGTGTCATCTCATCAATCACTAACCTACCATGCAGATTTGTGCAAGCTCACATACACAGACCTCAGCTTCACATCCATCAGTAACAGATTGCAATGCAAGCTGTAGATATCTTTTACACTGAGGTTTCACGCAAAGACATTTCAGTTTTCTTAGTGACTGCAGCTAAGTGACGTTCGACACAACAAACTTGTCAAGTCACATATGGAGTGACACCCACTTTAGTTCCTGCGTGATCTACTTTGACAAATCTCGCTTCATCCATTTAAATGTGATTCATCTCATTCTTTCTGATCATTAACCTCACTAACATTTTCACAAATATTGGCAGCTGTTTATACAGGTTTGTGTCCTCTGTGCCCACCTCTATTCCCACCCAGAGGTAGCATAGCCAGTTAGTACTTCCACAGTTAAATTGTTTTTTGCTTCATTCAATCATGTATAGCAGGACCTCACGTATAGCAGAAGATTCTCACAGCTTGCTCTCCTTTTGATGGTCACATTCAAATGGCAATGTTGGATTTTATTGGAAGAAACAATAATTTAGAGATGGGCAGAACAGGTTAGAGATCATGTTCAACCCAGAATCTCACTGAATAGTACACACAGTCCATTTGACCTACAGTCAAGCTAGATATTCTAACTTTTACCCTCCAGAAGACGCATGACTCATCCATGTCCCACACAGGCATGAGAGTAACTACCATGATTTGGAAGCAAAAGGTCACACTACATGAATCTGCTGAAATTAATTTGAGGTGGTAACTAGCAAGGACTCTCGGACACTTCCTCCTACGTCCCCCTGGACCACAACACCCATCACCGAACATGAAGCCACTGTTTCCAGGACTGTCAATTACCCTATCACCTTTGGAGATCTTCCTTCCACAGCTTCCAACCTCGTAGTCCCCCAATCCTGTGCAGCTCGCTTCAACCTGCGCCCCAAAATCTACAAACAAGACTGCCCATCATATCAGCCTGTTCTTGCCCCACTCATTTCTTCCTATTCAACTCAATTCTCTCTCCCTTTGTCCAGTTCCTTCCCACCTATATCTATGATTCCTCTGATGCCCTACATCATATCCACAATTTCCAGTTCCCTGGCCCTAACTGCCTCGCTTTACTATGGTTGTCCAAACCCTCTACACCTCCATCAGCCATAGGGCTCTCTGCTTCTTCCTCCAGCAGAGGCCTGAATAATCCAAGTCCTCTATCACTCCTCTTCGTCTTGCTGAACCTCCTCTCTCTCTCTCAACAATTCCTCCTTTAACATGTCTTACTTCCTGCAAATAAAAGGTGTGGTTAGGGGTACCACATGGATCCTGCTTATGCTGTCTTTTTATGGGGTATGTGGAAAATTCCCCATTCCAGTCGTACTCCGACTCCCAGCACTCCATCGGTACATCGACGATTATTTCGGTGCCACTTTATGCTCCCATCTGGACCTGGAAAAGTTTATCGATGTCCAAAAAAATGAGGCATCTTGAGATATGACGGATTAGGTTGCTGGGTCTTGCTAATCACACTGCTTATAGGGTTTTAAAAAATCAGAATTACTTACAGAAACTAGCCAGTCAGTTTGATACACAATAGCTTGGGGCAGAGATGAACTTTCCATATGTAATTAATTGTATATGCATATGTGAGTAATATGTGACAATTGGATTGCTCCAGCAGGAAGGGCAGAACAGAATACCTTAATGGCAGGTAAAGGGTTAAGTCATTTAATTCATAGACCAGTATCTTGGGGACTCCTTTTAAGTCTCTGCTTTTCAACTGTATTTTTGGTGAAATCATCATTTTAAATAGTGGAAATGGCTGAACACCTGAAGTACTCGAGACAAACTCTCTCATATCTTTCAATAAAGCTTTAAAACAACGTTGAACGGTATATCTGAGGTTGACTTCCACCCAGCCAGCAGTCAATCTGAAGCAGTCATTACCACATGAGGCAGTCTCTTCATTTATGCATGTGGAAATAACCAGCAGAATTTTGCTGAATGCTGGCTTAGAGTGAATTTCAGCTTGAGCCATTGCCTCCAGGTACAGTGGTCTCAGGCTAGGTGGATGTGGTGATTTAATTTTCTTTCCTCATGGCTTTTTTCCCCTCTCCTCCTTATTGGAACTGAGCTCCAAGAGCAATAGCCACAACCTTGACAGGAAGTGGCAACAAGCTTTTCACCTGCAGGATCCTAAACAGTGCTTGAGAACAAGGTCATTGGAATAATGTTCCTCTCCTCTCTGCTAACCCACTAACACTGTAGTTCCCTGGATATTAAACTGGGGGACCTTTCCTTAAGTCAGTTTTTCATTGGCCACATTCAGTGGAGCTGGTGATTAAATTTTAACAGAATGATTGCCCTTTAGCTGAACCTCTCTGACACTTCTCAAGTTGCATAATTTTTGTAAGTCTTCACGATATTTCCAAAAAATCCCCACATTTAGTTATTTCACTGTCATCTTTTAAACACTTCCAGGAGCTTGCTGATATTGTGGCAATACTGCAGAATGTTTAACTTGAATTATTTTCATTTGTAACTGGCTGATTTTATAATGTTTAACAGGCTATTGTGTTATGTTAGTGTTTCATAAAGGTTTTCATTTAAACTTTTTAATGATCAATAAAGTACACACCCATGTTAAGTGTTTTTATTCAGTGTTTGTTGTGGGTTCTCTAAAGGCTAGGTATCGCCAAAACTTCAGCCAATACAAAGACACTCAAACCCAGTGTCTTGGTTTAAAGATGTATCTTTATTAACCAACGATCAAAGGAAGAGATAACGTTGGTCAGTCCAATGCCTCTCTACAGAGAAGGTTCTGAGTTTTCCAATACAACTCCGGTTACAATGCACGGATTGATCAATTATACATTTCTCATATCAAATTCTCTCGCCTTTCATTAGTTATGATCAAATCATCTTCAATATAAATCAATCATTAATAACACTTGTCACATACTTTAGCCAATTGCCTTCTATCCTCTGATGTCATGGGATTTCATTAGTCTGTAGAATCCGAATGCTTCCTCCCTCTGTTGCTGATGCTTCTTCCTCTGTTGTCCAGTAACCTCTGACGCTTAACTACAAACGTCAAAGGTTCCCACCAACTCCTGCTACGTCATTGGCCAAACAAGACAGATGTATGTTCTCACGTCTGAGAAGGGACCTATCTTATCTGGATAGTATGAAAAACTCTGTTCGCGAGTAGCCCTGAGAACCTTACTGCTAGCGACTTTCACTGATAAGAACTTACACATTCTGAGGTTTCAGTGTCTCCAAAGAATGTGGTTCTGCCTGCTAAGGTTTCATCCCATCATTCCTTGCAACAGTCTACACTTGGCTAAAGTGCACAATTTTATAAAATATAGTTAATACATTTAACATACCAAAATACATGTTTATATTAGAAATACTTGTTCAAATCTCATTCTTATATGCCATTATGCAGGCAATCTCCCTGTTAAGCTATTTGTCTAATCTGAGGTCATTTCACTTAATGCTAGTTTTTTTTCGTGACTTAAATTCCTGATTATTTTCAATTTCTCTCACCTACGAGGATTTTCTCCCCAATAGTGTTATAAATGGCAGAATTCATTCACTGGAAATGAGGGCTGCGATTCTCCCAAAAGTGCTGAATTGGCGGGAAAATTGTTTTGGATCCCGACTGTTTGATCAGTTCAGCTTCTCACTCGAATCTCCGCACTCTGAGCACTGCAGAGGTCGCAGCCATGAATATCATTAAAAACCCAGGGGGCGGGGCCTATTCACACTGGAATTTGACAGTTCTGGAACTCTGCGCACGCGCAGTGGCCCCAATCTATCAGACTTCCCATTTTCTGGCCAGCTCGATCACTGGCCAGCGCGAGACCCCTCCAGCTCCCCCCCCCCCCCCCCACGGCCCCACCCCCCCCCCCCCACAACAATTCCCGGGCCAGCCCTGAACCCCCCCCACCCCAGAGCGCCCCGATGTCCAGCCCCACCCCGCCACCCCCCCAGCAGTGGCAATCCCCTCACCTCGGCAGACCTCCCCACTGCTGACCCTCCTACCCTCCCCCAGCAGACCAGCCCACCCCGATCGCTGCCCTCCCTTCATCCCAGACCAATCGCCATGCAGAGTGGCAGCGGGACCCCCCCCACCCCCACTGATTGTCCATTGGCCCTGCCCACAACAGGCCCTGCCCCTTGGCACTGCCCAATGCCCAGTGGGCAGTGCAAGGTGCCCCCTGAGCATGGACATTTTGCCCCTCGGGCAGTGCTGGGGGCACAGGCTGGCACTGCCAGGGTACCCATGCCCAGGGGACACCACCCCCCTGCCAACCGACCCCCTGGGACCCCCCGATTGCTTCCCTTCATTCCGGCGGGGTCTCCCGCTAGTCCCCCCAACATGGAGAGTAACTCTAAACCCCGCCGGAATTAAGTACTCCTGGCGGGGTGGGAGATTCAATCGGGACCGGTAAGTTCCCGATAATTACATTGAAAACATATTTAAAATACATTAAAAACAGATTCAAATTACTTACCTGCCTTCCCGCCGGTTTCCAGCGTGGTCTGACCGGTGACTGTTCGCCGGCTTTGGGAGATGCGCGTGCATTCCTGGCACATGCGCAGATCCCGGAACAAGGCCGGTGACGCGTATCTCCCACCGCGACCTGCCAGAAAAGTTGCAGGTTGCGATAGGAGTATCGTGGCCGAGCTTTCCACTAGCACATGGTGAGTCCTTGTAATCACTGTATTCAGTTCCCTGATGGTAACTTTGGCTAGCGTTAAATTGATTTTCTTCCAGCGTTTCAATGTTACATTGTAGCATCAACTGTGGTTTCAGTTGAAAGGAAAGGATAATTGACCGTGACCTAACGATAAAGTATCTTTTTGAAACCACACTCGCAACTCAAAGAGACACAGAATTGGCAAGTTTAGCTTTACAGAAAACATATACTTGCTTTAATGAATTTCCTGGCAGATTGTAAAGAATGCAAAAAGAATTTTCACTGTACACAGGCAAAATGCACAAAGTATTCAACAGGAACGACTCAGAGGCCAGTAACATGATCATCAATTTGATTTTATTTTAGTCTTATATCAGTGACAGCTTTTTACCTACATTCCTCATATATTCATCTTTAAAGTCAATTCTTTTGAAAATTAGTATAAAAATATAATGGATTAAATCTGGCAGTCTGCAACAAATTGCTGTACACAAGGCCGTTATTCTGTACAAAGACTTGGCTCAAATTTACACACATAAGCCAACGGCAGTAATCTCTGGTCTAAACAGATTACAATGCAGTTCTCAAACATCACTAGTGTTATTTCATTATGATGTTCCGTTTGCATTAGATCTCAACTAACTGAGGACAGTGCCCTTGGTACAAAAAACACACAAATGTTATGCACTGCGTTGCCCCAAAACGCTTAATCATCATCAGAATTTCAATTAATCAAAACTGGCATAAATCCCATTTACCCCATGAATTCACTCCTTTGCACCAATTTCAATGGATTGTGATGATGTGATTCAGATCATGTAGAAATAGATACTATTTCCTACATCTCACAAATATCACAAAGCTACGCTGGCTATATCCTTATTTAGTTCAAGAAATTTAATACAAGCCTCAATGACTGTGCAGAGGTCGGCAGAGAGTCCAGTGATGTTGCGGGTGATGTACGGGAGGACCCCAGGGGTTGCCTGTATGTAATAGGTAATCTGAAAAATAAAAGATAAGTAGCTCCATTATCCCCAGGCGCTGACAGCAAATCAACTGTGTGCTACGACCTAATTCTTTCCCTTTCATTCCAATCAAAGTAGGAACACGGTTTCCAAGTACAGATTTTGAGGAATTCCCCCAGTGGCTGCATTGGTACAGGAGCCATATAAAAATGGGAATGTCTCAGGCCTGTGTACTATGATGGGTGATCCTAGTGGTAGGAATGAGCCAGTGACAGTGGAACCATAAGTCTTAAAGGAGAGGGGTAATAGATGTGCACAGAAATAAAGTTATCGCTTAGGTGTCAGATTTTAACAGTAATTGTTTGGTTTCCTTGCATTTTGCTTCCTTTGGGCCGGTGAGGGGAGGATGGGAGTTTGAAAGCGATCTAAATGTCTTTTCCGTTCGCTAAATGAACCCACTGAATTACTGGAAACACTTATACATTTGAATTAAAGTTAACTTTGAACCACTTCAGTGTTAACAGAGAGACAGGCTGTGGTGTGTCAGTGAATGTTGTTTTCGCATCTTGGTCCTTCTGGAGTTTTGCACTTTGCATTTCAGCAATAATTCACATGAAGGGCTTATTTTCTGAATTGGTTATCAGTTTGAAGTTCTGTCCTCATGTTCTGAAACCAAGACCTCTAATGTCACAAGAAACATTTCCTACAGTCTTGCCACTGCATAGAAATGGCACCATTTCAGATCTGAAATGTGTTAGTGCAATCTACTACCTGGTATCACCTCCCTTGCATTCTGCTGGAGAATTTAAAATACACACTTTCAAAACAGATTACATTCCAGTAACAAGCCAAACAGCCTCCATAAATAAAAGGAAAACTTACACCACACCCACAGTCAGATTCCAATTCACAATCATTTCTCCATTAAAGAAAAATATTTATATCTGTCTATCTGACTTATTAAGTAAATAATATATTTGGATCGATTGATGACCACAGTTTATTAATGTGCTGGAGACCCCTTACCTTGGTGTGGGTGTCATCTTCCTCCCAAAGTGTAAAGCCAGCACACAACACTTCACTCCTGACAAGGTCCTTAGTTGGCGGGGCTGCAGGGAGACTAACCGATCGGAGTGCTATCAGATATGGATCCCTAGGAAGAAAGTTTACAACAGCAGACTGAATACTTCTATCAATGCTGAATGATATAGTGGGGTGACAAATTGGGACATTTCACTCACACTTTGATCCTTTAAAGCCAACAACCAACTCGAAGAATGAACACAAGTTAGCAATCTTAGAATAAAAGTTGCTACACTATAGCTTAGGTTTCTCACTTGGCTATTAAAACCAGTGCAGTGTTTGGGGACTGGTGTCCACCACAGGCTTTGCCCTGGTCCCAGATTACAGCCTGAGGGTCATTTGCATCTCCTGGGCAGACTGTGCAGCCTCTACATGGAGTCTGTTTGGAAGGACAGGAGAACTTGTCGGAGAGATGTCTTGGAGAACTGCTGCAGAATAATTTGGCAGGTGACCATTTAAAAAGTTTAATTTGTATTTTGCACAGGTGGGTTTACAGTTCATGGTGTCCCATGTTCACCTGTATTTCTGCTCCTCCCAACCTTATGCCCCTCCCGACCCCATCCTCACCCCACAGAATGCAAAGGCAGAAGCCACAAAAATACACAAATTGATCACCGCCTTTTAACATGTAAAAAGGCGCCTGTATGAATAATTGCGATGCGAGTCTTGAGGCATGCAATGAGATGGAAAAAAAAATCAGTTGATGACATCCCTGCAGCACCAGCCAGTGCAGGGTAGTGGCTTTGTCTGGCAGGATTCAGTTCTTTGTCATTTAGCATTTTCATCTAAACTTCTATCAAAAAGCACGTGAAATAAATCAAGAGTTTTCTTCAGAAATTCACTTCTACGCTGCAATTGCACCACTATTGTCACAAGTAACACTGGCAGTCTCAACGATGATCTTCTCTTTCCCCTTTAAAGTGATTTCACTGTCTCTAGTTTCAGCAAAAAATAACTTCCTGTATGCTTCTCATTATCAGAGGGATCTATATTTCTTTGTTATTGTTAGTGCCTCTGCTTCCACTGAGCTATAGCAATTTCAAACTTGCATGACAAAACTTTTAACTGAGCTAACAATTGCAGCATTCAATAAAGTTGTATCAGCATTTTGCAGTGATTTGCTGATGGCATTAATTCTTTGAACCAAAAGAGTAACAACAATATTGTACGTTTCAAACTTCTTTAAGGATTTTGCTTCAGCTTTCACACATGTTTTCTCTGAATTTGATGCGGCTATGTCTAATAAGGATTCCTTTATATCAGCAAAGTTCATTTTCAAAGCTAAAACAACATCTGCACGAGCTGACCACCAGGTGTTACAAATTCTTTTGACGGTCAAGCGTTTTCCATTTGTCTGCTCCAAACACAATTGCAGCATATTCCATTAATGCATGGAAATTGAAAAAAAAAGGCATACACATTTTGAACAAAGTCAAAAAAATGTACAGCTCTCTTGCAGGATTCAGCTGCAGCATTGCAGATTAAATTCAAGGAGAGACTGGAACGTGGGATAAATAATACCCAGGGGCTTGCATTGTTCAGTCTTGCTTGTAGACCTGAATATTTGCGGCATTGTCGAAGATCTGCCCAATTTTTGGTGTACAAACTTAAATTTGCAGTGGTTTCCGAAACAGTTTTCTCCAGACTCTCAGAAGTGTGGGATTGTAGCTGGACTAAACAAGGGACTGTTCTACAACTTCACCACCGCTGGTCACATATCTCAATGTCAATTGGTCCACATGACTCACATCCGGGGTTGAATCAACTATTATGGAATAGTATTTGGCGTCTTTTACTTCATTAGTGAATTAGTTCCTGAACCGCTGTACCATTATAGTGATGAAGTTATTGTAGGCTTGGTACATTATAAAGTTGGTCTTCCCTGATCCACAATACTTTTAACTTTTCAAATGATCTTTGAGAAGCTTAAATTCACTGAAATATTCATGGTAGGCTAAAAAATTACCTCTTTGATTTGACAATGACAATACATCATGTCCTCTTGGAGGTAGCCCCAAAGAAGCCAGCAAATTGACAGTAGCAACTCAGCACTTTCCTTCAATAAGAACACTCCTTTTCAAACTGAGCCAATAACGCAGAATCAATTCTTCCAGATAATTTACATATTTGAATGAACACACACATCACTTTAATATGATCTTTGGAAGTGTCATGATCAACAATATGTCTTCCAATATTTCTCCAGTTAAGAGTACCCATCGACGAATGCGTGCTTCCCTTTACTAGAATCAGGGAATAATTTGTAAATGTAATAGTAGACTCCGAAAAAAAAATCAATTTCTAATTTTTGACATCCCATTTCTCTTCACCCTCAGAAAATGGGACTTACAAAGACTTCTAACTAGTCTTCTACCTCCAATCTCAAACACTTTTCTCAAATTTTCCATCTTACCTAGGTTTTCTGGTTTACTTAGTATGAAATATTCTATCATGCCTAGTGCAACAGATTTTGGTCGTAAGACAATGTCTTCAGGGTAGGTTTCTTCTCACTTCAACAGAAGAATCAGCAATTTCTTGTAATTCCATTGGCTTTTCAGAGTCAACCACTTGTTCAACTTTTCCAGGCGATGTGGTTTCTCTGGAAATCGGCAAGTCGAAGTCATCAGATAATTCACCCATACTTTTGGATGAGGTTGAATGTGCAGTTTGTGCACTGTTTAATACTTCAAACCTTTTAAAAAGTAAAACGACGAACTATCTTTTTGCCTAGTTTCGTCCTCTTTCCTAACTTCAATTTTCTGTGTTTTTGACAGTCAGATTGATAGTGTCGCTTCATGTTGCTGAAGAAACTGATCTTGATTTTAGACAGCTAATAAAGTGTCTGAAAGAGCAGGCGTTTGCACAGTCAATCCCATGTTTTTATTAAGTACAAGCTCCGAAAAAATTGGATTCATTTTTTAACTATGAAGCTGTGATTCTGATCATGAATTTCAAACAACACTCACTCTAATCTCCTCCTGTTCATTCCCTCACAAACTCTCCCTTCCCATGGACCCCCAACCCCATCACAAACTCTCCTTCCATCCATAATGCAATACGGCCCTCACATAGTCTCCCTCACTGCAAGTCTGCATCCAATCCCCTCATATTCATCTCCTCTCTCCCCACACCCTCATATTCTTTCCCCCACCCCCCATGCCTCAGTCTCCTCCCCCCCCCCCACCCACCCCTCACACTCTCCCATTCTCACTCACATCACTCGCCAGGGGTCTTCACTCTTCAAGGCAACTTTTATCACTTGCCGTTGCCACTGCACCTCTCCCTCACCTCAGGGCTTCATCACGTGCTTGTTACTGACAGCTGGCTTGGGTCCACTCTGCTGCTGGCACAATCTAGTGCTCGGCTCCTATTGGCTTAATTCGGGGTGTGGTGCCAGTTTCTATTGCTGGCCTGGGTCCATTCGTGCCGGTGCCTGGTGCAAACCTGCTCGTCTCCTTGTGGCTTGATTTGCAAACCTCAGTCATTAATACCTTGTTGAGTGGCTGGCCGCCACACCTCTTCCTCACCTCTCGTTGTGGCCTCAACAAGTTAACCATTCGTTCGTTACCAGTTTTCCCGCTCTTTCAGACTCCCCGATCAGAGTGTGATTTCCCTCTGCATTTGCTGCTGATAGGCTCATTTAAACTTGTTTGAGCCTATCAGCAAATGTCGAGTAATCAGCCTCCGATTGGATGCCCAGTGCACTGGCCCACCCACCACCCGCTCGGCCCCTCCCACTGCAAATGCGCCTCTGATTGTGTTAAATTTTACAATTTAGCACCTAGACCTAACCAATCTGTTTGTCATTTACCCGCAATAATTAGAATTTTGTAACTAATTACTTCTTCTAACAAAATGTGAACTATGTTTAAGGTACAGGATGAACTAACTTGAACATGGAAAAGGACAGAATGACCTGTCCAGAGGAAAAATCTGCCAACATGTCAATTGCACAATTCGCCACATCCCAAAAAATGTGGGAGGTCAGGAATAGGTCATAAAGCTGCATATTCTGAGATGTAAGCTATATCAGTAAGGTACTGTTAGAGTGCAACCTCGACAGCAGCAGAGTAAGCCAGATAGCAACTTTTGGATTTCTATGTTTAACTGCACATGTACGTATTCTAGAAGTTGCTGTGCAATGCACCCGAAACAGTGAGGGCTGTTAACCTCTTTGTTTGGCCCAATGCACAATCCAAGCCATTGTTATTTGAGGAGGGGAGGCATGGCAGCTTGATAGGAAAGCATTTGATAAATGAAACATTACAGTGACATGAAATGTGAATGTGTAGTCAGCTATAGAAAGTGGCACAGTCGTTTCAGTAACGTGCTGCTGGACATTGCTCTGGTTGACAAGTACAAGTATTACTTAGAGGGAAATGCAAATCATTTTGTAGAAAGTAAAATAAACTGAACTCATGTAAATCTCAAAACAAAATCTGCTCTTCTTGGGAGAATGAGTAAGAATGATTAAGCTACTTAAGCACGTCAAAAGCACAAAGTGAAATTACCCAACAGCACAAGGCACTCTACGAGACGCCAACAACACAAAATCTTGAAAGTTGCTCCTCTTGCTGACAGAAGGGGAGATCACATGATAGATGACATCATCCTCATCCACCTTTTGGATCAACTCAAATTTCCTTGGAAGAAACATAAAAGGGTTAGAGATGGTGAGGGTTTGTGTGCTTTTCTGTGTGCAGGGGTTTTAGTGCATGGAACACACTTTCAGGACTCAATTTGAAACCACAGTATTAATCACAGTCAGGCAAAATCTCAGTTTTACAGATTTGAGTTAAACACATTCTTACTATTTATTTTTATTCGTTCATGGGATATGGGCATTGCTGGCTGGGCCAGCATTTATTGCCCATCCTCGAGATAAATGCTTTGGCTCTGGAGTCATAGAATCCTACACTGCAGAAGGAGGCCATTTGGCCCATTGAGTCTGCACCAACACAATCCCACCCGGGCCCTATCCCCATAACCCCATGCATTTAGCCTAACCTGTCCCCCTAACACTAAGGGGCAATTTAGCATGGCCAATCCACCTAACCCGCACATCTTTGGAGTCACATATAGGCCAGACAGATTTCCTTCCTGAAAGAACATTAGGGAACCAGATGGGTTTTTACAACCATTGACAACAGTTTCATGGTCATCATTAGACTTTTAATTCCAGATTTTTATTGAATTCAAATTTCACCATCTGCTGTGGTGGGATTTGAACCCTAGTCCCCAGAGACTCAGAGTATTACCCTGGGTCTCTGGATTACTAGCCCAGTGACACGACATCTGCCTCCCCCATTCCTGATGGTTTGAACCATTTCCCTCCATTACCTAAAAGGTCCCACAAAGAAAAACTCTTATTCCCTTTACAGAATCTTCCAGCAAAGGAAGAGGTCATTCAGTCTGCGATTGCTCTATGAAAAAACTGTCCATTTTGCTTCATTCCCAAGCCCTTTCTCTATTCCCAATTAATCACTTCCCTTTTGAAAGTTGGAATGGATTTTGCTTCTGTCTCAGCTTCTAATTATTTCTCCCGACATCTTTCTTTGGTGCTGGTGTTAATGACGCAATGTCTGGAGGAAATAGGGGCGCCAATCAAGTTGGATGGTGAGTTGCACCCATCAGGCAAGCAGTGAGTATCTAATCACACTACACATTGTGCCCTGTAGGTGGTGGCAATGTTTTGGGGAGCAGAAGGTGAGTTGCTGATTGCAGAATACCCAGCCTCTGACCTGTTGTGGAGATGCTGGCGTTGGACTGGCTTTTGGAGAAGGAGCAGCGCTTCGAAAGCTTATGGTATTTGCTACGAAATAAACCTGTTGGACTTTAACCTGGTGTTGTTAAAACTCTTACTGTTGTACCTGTACAGCATTTACACGTCTAGGTCAATTAAGTGTCTCGACAATGACCCGAACTCCCCACCCCCCAAAGCTGTTAATGGTCATGGACTATGTGATGGGAATGATATTGAATGTCATGGGGAAATGGTTCAGTTACCATGTCCTGCAAAGCATTTTGACCATATCCACTGTGGCTGCTGATCAAGCATCCAAGGATATTGAAGTAAGTGAGAATGGAAATTGCAGAGTCGCTGGTCATATTTCTCTAGACTCAGGGGAGGTGCCAGAGACCTGGGGAATTGCAAATGTTACCTCCTTGTTCAAAAAATGCTGTAAGGATAAGCCCAGCAATTACAGACCAGTTAGTTTAACATGATTGGTGGGAAGCTTCTAGAAACAATTATTTGGGTTAGAATTAGTAGATGGAAAAATGTGGGTTCGCTAGGAAGAGGCAGCATGGAATACTAAAGGGAAAATCATGCTTAACTAATTTGCTGCAATTTTCTGAAGAGGTAACAGTGAGGATGGATGTGGGTAGTTCTGTTGATGTGATTACAAAAGGGATTCGATACAGTGTCTCACAATAGACTTATAATTCATGGAGTAAAAGGAACAGTGGTAATGTGGATACAGAATTGGCTTGTTATTAGAAAGCAGAGTAATGGTCAATGGGTATTTTTAAGGCTGGAATTGGGTTTGTAATGGAGTTACCCGGGGGTCAGTGTGTGCCCAATGATTTCCCTGATATATATTGATGATCTAGGGGACAATTTTAAAGTTTCTGGATGATATGAAACTTGGAAGCATTGTAAACTTTGAGGAAGACAATGTAAAACTTCAAAAGGACATGGACAAGTCAGTGGAGTGAGCAGACAATGCGGAGAAGTGTGAAGTGTGTGTTTTGGGAAGAACATGGGCAGACATTATAAAATATGGGCTACAACTCTAAAAGATGTGGGGGCAGGAGCAGAAGGGACCTGGGGATATGTGTGCATAGATCATTGAAGGTTGCAGGACAAATAAAAAGTTTAAACTTTATTTATTAGCCACAAGTAAGGCTTACATTAACACTGCAATGAAGTTACTATGAAATTCCCCTAGTCGCCACAGTCCAGTGCCTGTTCGGGTCAATGCACCTAACCAGCACGTCTTTCAGAATGTGGGAGGAAATTGGAGCACCAGACACAGGGAGAGTGTGCAAACACAGACAATAACCCAAGCTGGGCATCGAACCCAGGTCCCTGACTCTGTGAAGCAGCAGTGCTAACCACTGTGCTACCATGGAGAGAGCAATTAATAAAGCATATAGTATCCTGAGCTTTATTAATAGGGACATAGAGTACAAGAGCCAGAAGGTTATACTGAATTTGTGTAGGACATTAGTTAGACCTCCGCTGGAGTATTGTATACAGTTCTATACTTTGGAAAGAATGTGGATGCATTGGAGAGAGTGCAGAAGAAGTTTGCAAGAATGGTTCCAGGGATGAGAAACTTCAGTTATGAGGACAGATTGGCGAGGTTGGCACTGTTCCCTTGGGGAGAAGGCGGCTAAGAGGAGATTTGATAGAGTTGTTCAAAACCTTGAAGAGGCTGGACAGAGTAGATAGGGAGGAACTGTTCCCGCTCGTAAAAGGATCGAGAATGAGAGGGCACAGATTTAAAGTGATTTGCCAAAAAGCAAATGAGGTGTGAGAAAATCTTTTTCACACAGCGAGTGATTTGGGCCCGGAGTGTTCTGCCTGGAAGTGTGGTGGAGGCCGGTTCAATCGAGGCATTCAAGAGGACATTAGATGATTATTTGAATAGAAACAATGTGCTGGGGTACAGGGAAAAGACAGGGGAATGGTACTAAGCCACAATGCTCATTTGGGAGCTGGTGCAGACATGATGGGCCAAATGGCCTCCTTCGGTGCTGTAACAATTCTGTGATTCTGTAGTACTGTGAGCTATATCAAGACCTTTCCCTTCCATTACCCCTTCCCACTGTCACTGATGCTGACTCCTAGTTTATGGTGATTTTCTTACCGGTAGTGGGTGTCCCATTCATGCCGACGGCTCATATCGGACAAGAGTGTGAAAACTTGCTTGACGTTTACAGAAACAGACATTTCCACCTTGAAGGACAGGAACTGACCTTCCTCCAGGGTGAAGAGTTTAGCCTAGAAAAAGGAAATTAACATCATTTCCTGAACAGATGGTTGCCTAGAAATCCCTGAACTCTTTATGCTGCTGTTATGTTAGTTTAACTTGCCTTGTTCTGCGTGCAGTTCAAAACCCAGTTTTGTTTTGCCGCCAGCATTTTCAGTGCAGAGATGTTATTGTAGCTGAGGTAAACCTTAAACAACAACAAAAAAAAAATCAAACCAGTCACTTCAAACATCAAGTGAATAAAGGAGGTTCCAGCTCGGCTACCTGGTCAGTACCTGGATACCGGGACAGCTGAGTGCTGTCACAGACATCAGTATTCTTGAGATGCCAGCAGGGGATCGTGACAGAAAATCAGCCAGATTCTCCATTCCTGATCGCTATCCATGATTATTTGTGAGCAATGTGGGGAGACAGGACTAGCCTTTGATGTCCACCACAGTTAAACGGCTTTCTACATGAAGACAGGGCACTCAGATGAATTATTGGAGGACTGCTGCTGTTTGCTGAGCAAGACCCCAGCAAGAGTCAGCTCCCTTCAGAGAAAGAGGGATGGAAAAAAAAGGCAAGACAAACGTGGAGTAATATTAACGGAACATTAATGTTACGAGTTATAAAAACAGGACTGCAACATGAAGCTGGCCGGAGGCCTGGCTGATTCCAGTTGACTTGGACAACACAACTCGGTGAGTCGGCCGGACTCAGTATTGGGAGCATTTCATTGCAACATAACAAAGGACAAGATGAGGCAAATTTGAACCTGCCTGTCTTATGTCCATCACACAAGGCTCAAGCTCCATTTTGACACCAATTTGGCAGCTAAAACAGACAGGAATCTGAAAAAGGTTCTATGGATGATTTTGTGCTATTCACCTGGCTCTGGACTCTTGTGAGTATGCATGCTGAATCATTAACACAAGAATAGTTAACTAAATTGTTGCCCTGTCCAAAACACCGAACAGTAAAAGAAGAATGAGCATCCAAAGATTCCGGCTGTCAATAGGGAGGCACATGGGCATAAAGCAACAGACAAAAAGATAACTTACTTAATGACAATAACAAACATTCATACACAGTAATCTATCTGTAATAAAATGGCAAGTTACCTGATTGCTGGGGTCCCAGGGGACAGATAGCGGAACTTCAGTTTGTTTACATGAAATTATATATTTTCTGAAAGAAAAAAATGGATTTTCAAATTCCGTAAAAAAAGATTTGCAAAATACGCTTCACTTGTCCAGTTCAAAGTTCAAATGATCTGGAGGAATTTACAGCGCGCAATCTTTACCTAACATTCCATAATCCTAATTATATTTTACAATTCATCCATGACACTCGGAACAAGTAGGCCTGTTTTCAGACGTTAAGGCCCTGATTTTGCCAGCACGCCCCCCCCCCCTCCGAGGCTCGCAGAATGGCATTCTCCGTTGGCCTCAGACGCAATCTTATGAGCCTCAGGCGGGCGTGCCGGTAAAATTCCGGCCTAAGTGTTGGACTTGGTTCCACGGTATTGAACTTTCTTCTATGTCAGAAGGTCAGAGGTTCAAACCCACCCTCCAGTGACATGAGCAAATAAACCTCGGCTGATACTGCAGTGTAGTGTTGGACTTTTGAAGATGACATGTTAAACTGAGGTGCCATCTGACCTGTTGGCTGGATGCAAATGGATCACTATTTGAAGCAAAGTAGGGGAACCCCCGCCCCCCCCACAACTGTCCTCCCCAAAAACAGATGATCTGGTTTTAGCTGATTGTGCACTCAGGGCTGTTTTTGGGGCTTTTCTGTGTGCAAATTGATTACTATGTGCTATATATTTAAGAGATTTGATGACTGCGCAAGAGCTAGTCACATGATTTGATGGTGATGTCACTGGGGTCTTTCTTCAAATCATCTCCAGAAGTACGAACTTCCTTAGTCCCTCGTGTTGTGAATACCACTAAGGAAGACTTAGTTAAATCTGAGTTGCCTGATGACTGTATCGTATACAAACAAACAGGAATAGATATCTTCCTGGTCGACATTCTTATTGATTGTGTACAATGATTAATGGTGTATAGTGCTGTGCCTAGAGTATTATTTATCCTAACTTTGTAGTAACGTGCTGCATGACCACAGATGTAAAGGGGGGGAGGGAGGTTATATATTTAAGTGGTTGTATGATTGCTGTAAAGAGGTCTCATGATTTGATGGTTGCCATTGGGGTGTTTCACAGGCTCCTGCTTAGTTTCATCTTCTGTCTGTGTAGAGAACCTCTCTTCAATAAACCTATTGTGCGGCACTTTGAATCAGTGTGTGCAAACCACATTTTTTTCCTTTTTGCTAAAACTCACGATCCCTAACAGAGTTAGGACATTACACTATATTTTCCAGCATTAAGACAGTGGCTACACTTCTAAAGCTGGCTGTGAAACACCATCAGGTCATCCTGATTATGCCAAAGGTGCTATACTAATACATGTTTTCTCTTTCTCATGAGTAGAAGGCAAGGTTACACTGAAAAACTCAGCATCAGGGCTCAACATCAGAGACTGAAACTGATCCCAACAACAGGCTGTCAGATGGTTGGCTCTAGACTTTGCTACCATGTCACTGCATGAACCTCCTCAGATTGAGAAAATTCAGAAAAATCAATATGCTCAACTAACAGCCTGGTGAAACTCGGCCCAAAGAATCCTGCATGCAAATCCCACCCCAAAACAATGGTGTTTGCATGCAAATCTTTGGGTGCGGTCTTACCAGCTATTCATGCCATGCTCCTGCTGCAGCAAGGTTGGAGAATTTGGCGCCCAGCCAAATCTCCGTTCACTGCAGTGGGATGGGAAAATCCTGTCGGTGTGAACGGTGGTAACATTCCAGCCGTAGTATTTGCCACAAACAGGACATTGCCAGGAGGCAAATGGCATTTCCATTAATGAAGCTAGAAGAACCTGCGCTTAGCATGTTCTCACATGCATTTGTTTCATTTACATAAAGGTGGGAGGGGGACTTCTGGGATTAGCTGTTTCCAGCAGCTTTACTCTTTGCAAAACTCACATATAACCTGATCAAATTTTCCACACAGGATGCACAATGTGTGCCCAAGAGGAAAAATATTGACACAGCCAATGGACCTTTATTGACTCGACAACAGCAACAGATTGCATTTATCCCGGGCCTTTAATGTAGGAAAACTCCCAAAGCACTTTGTGAATTCAATGTTTATGTAGGGTAGGCTGT